>NW_027505078.1:0-306109 GCF_021521415.1 Bidens hawaiensis | reverse complement strand
TGTAACAACTTCTGCCATAGGCGAAGTTAGAACAACTTCGCATAGGCGAAGTTATAACAACTTCGCCTACTGGCCCAAGCCCAAGCCCGCGAAGTTGTTTGGATATATATATGTGTCTTGTTTAGGTTTGAGTATCCAAAAAATTAGAGTATTGTGTGTCCAGTTCAAGTAGCTAGAGAGAAACCGAGAGGGAGAGTCGTGTGGGACGGCCCGAGGTAGAGCTCACCTCGGGTTGGCCGTGTCTTTGTTTTCGTGTTTGGTATGTAACGAGTTATGATTTTTATATGAAAGGATCTGCAGATTCGTTTTATCCCGTTCTTGTGTTTGTTCGTGTGTTTTTGTATGTATAACCGTGTTCTTCGTCTTCTACACCATTAAACGAGTCTAGGAGGATTCCGCACTCCTAGACCTCGTGCGGATCTCGTATCGATCGGCGACGCCCCGGGGGGACTTACATGCACACATGTTATGCTTCTTTTCAAAGAAGTACTTTGGTTGTTCTTCTTCTGCCATATCTGAACATCACGAACAAACATATTCAAAATTAAATTAGACATAAAGTTCAGTACTTTTAGTAATTTCAAGGCATAAAAATGAAGAAGAAAGAGAGAAAAATCATCAAGAACCTGTTCTTCGACAAATTTATAACCTAATCATAGAAACAGAGTATTAGTAATCAGATACATAATCAAAGCTCATTATAGTCTAATCATGATCGGAAAACACATTATTATTGCTTACCGGGTTGGAACTAGAGGGCTGATTCAAGTTAGGGTTTGGATTATTAATGAATGCGATGAGTCGGTTTAGGTTTCTTTGTGAGTAAGCAGTTGCAGTAGAAGGAGAGAGGGGGAAAAATAATGTTGAAAATTTTGCCTAATTCCCTCTTATATACCTTTTGAAAGTACGATATTTTGTCTATCGGGCATGGTTATCTTCAAAGAAGTCTACTTTTGGCTATCCACTAAAGTAGACTTCTTTGAAGATAACCATGCCCGATAGACAAAATATCGTACCCGGCTAAGTAAAAGCTTGCTCGGAGGTCTAAGGTGTGCCCGGATCCATACTTAGCGAATTCTGAGGAGGTTGAGAAGATTCCAATCTTCCATATACTTCATTTTGGTCAAATCTTTGACTAACAATCTCCCCTAGATTGGAACACCTCAGCTGACCCAAAACATTTCTGAGGTTACTTACACTTAGTCAAAATACACATCAAATTAAAAATCAAATTACATATTCAAATAGCATAAACAAATTACATAATCAAAAGCTGTCCGAAGACATTACATCACAAAGCCTACTTTATTAATCTTGTCTCTTTCTTGCATTATGAGCGGCTTGTCTTATATTGATTATCTTTGATGCAGCTTTCATTTTGAAGATATTAAGGATTCGATAATGAGTATGACTTTCTTGTATGACCAAATCTCTTATATCCATCAGTCCCCATCATGTAGGTAGGTCAAGTCTTCATCTTCCTTAATGATCCCCAGTATTTTTCCATCGGAGTTCTCAGCAAGTAATGGTCATCTTTTTCTTTATACTCAATTTCAGCTATAATGCCATTCTTCTGTACTGTGTAGTTGGGGCGTATCATTCTTCTTTTAAGACTTATGCATGTGTTCATATTTGACAATGGATTCCTATCTCTGACATTCATCATAAAATCTTTTTCAGCAATGCCCATTCTCTTGAATTTTTCCGTCCTTTTTGACCTGTGAAGTTGAATCATTCTCCAACTTCTTTTATCTTTTAGAAACTTGAATCCTTTGTCAGCTTCATTTTTCAGATACTTTGACAGATCATTCATCTGCCTTCCTGCCATTCTGTTTCTATTTCGGTAATCATACAATCTAAGAGTGACCATTCTTTCCAATTGTTCTTTAGTATATTCATGAAGTCACTCCTAACAACAATTTCTCTCAATTGTCTACTTTCCATAGTCACCTTCAAAGATTCAGTAACAGAATCATAGTAGAGTTCTCTTGGAAGATCCACATTGGACTGTGGTCTTATTGTTCGTTGCTCTGTAGATCTACTAGATTCACCTCTTCCTCCTTGTGGATATCTTCTTGAAATTTGAGGCCTAAAAGGGATAGACTTCTTTGGTTTACTATGCCCCAAATTAAAATTTTTGATATAGATGGCCTCTTCCATTTTGGTTGGAAGGTTAGCTAATTCAACAACATTCTGTCCTGCTAGTCTTTTAAGATCCAGCAGCATTCTTGCTATACCAAGAGTGTTTGCCAATCCAGCCGGCACAAGGCTTCCATCCACAAAGGTTCTAGGGTTATCACTTTCCCTCAAAGCTTTCTCCCACTCAGTCTTTTGTATATAAAACAGTTCTTTCAAATCTTGTTTCTCCAAGGCATTAAAATCTGCTTCACTCATTCCCCTTTGATCAATCATAACCCTTCTTAGAATATTTATCATTTCTTCATTTTTCCAAGGGACAATGGGTTCATCTTCTGGTTTAGGCTTCACTTCTTGTGGGTAGGAGTTTCAACAGATTTGACTTGTTCCTTTAATTTCTCCCTCATAGTTTGAATTCTTCTTTTCTTTGCTTGAGGTTCATCAGTTGATTCAAACTGTTTGGTAGACTTTCAGTTTGAGCCCTTTTCAGCTTTTCTTTTCTTTTCAATTTATTGTACTAGTCTATCACAGATTCTCTTGACAAGTTTTCAACAATTTCAGGCTTCATACCTCTCTCCAGCAGGTATCCACACATACCTCCATGTTTCTTCTTCAAAGTTTCCATCTCCTCAAGTTTCTCATTTTCTCTTACACATTTCTCAATCACCTTTTCCCTTTCACTGTTATATAGATCTTAGAGTTGGTCAAAGTTAAAGTGAGATATATCTTTCTCTGAATAGTTATGCCTTCTGAGGTATTCTCTAAACTTTTGACTCTCCCTGTTCTTCTCTTCCATCTTTTTCTTGAGGTCATCTCTCTCCATATCAAGTCTCTTTTGCAACTGATCATCATCAAGATCAGCCAAAGTTTCTAAACTTATGCCATATCTTCTCAACTTTACACCAATGGATGACCCATTTTAGCTTCTCTCATGCTCAATTCAATGTTGGCTCTCTACTCATCTGTCATTTCAACATGTGGAGATTCAACATTAATAGCTTCACCTTCTTTCCCTTGTTCATCACTGTTTTTATCAGAATCATCAGTTTCATCATCCTCTTCAGTTGATACATTTACCGCATCTATCTTTGGCTCATCTGAGGGTGGATGATCTGGATTTTGCTCAGTTCTAGCAGGCACATTAGGAACACCTGGAATCTGTTGTCCTGGTTGCAGTGTCTACAGTGGAATTGCCCTGATTGGGCTATCATCATTGTCACCATCATCATCAATAGTTTCAATATAGCATTTATTCTTTTCATCCCATCTCCCTCTCTTTGTTTTCCTCTCATCATCCCTTTTCTGTTCATCAAATTTCCTTTTTCTTGTATATACTTGGTCAAACTTTTTGCTCTTTCCATCCTGATTCTGGTGATATTAGCCATCATTTCTTATACAGATTCACCAGTTGGCATTTCAGGTTCCTTTTGTGGCATTTCTTCAGATTCATACACTTTCTTAGGTTGTCTCTGTGGTTGAAACATGCTAACTACCAAAGCCAAAGAGTTTTCTGCTTCCTCAACTCTGCTCAAATTAATCAATTCCTCAATCATCTCTTGATCAGCTACTTCTTCAATAACTTCTTTTGCAAACCTGGCTTGGTTGATCAAGTTTTCCTGCTCTGCTAACTCTACAGGGTCCATGGTTTGGGCCAATATTTCTCTGTCCCTTGTTTCTCTTAAAATATTTTCTTTTTCTCTTAGAGCAGCAGCTGCAATAGCATCATCTTTAATTGACACATCCTTTTCTGAATAGACCTTGACAGGCTCTTCTTCTGTGACTTTTGCTTTTCCCTTGTCCAGCCTTTTCTTTAATTCTTCTTCACTTTCTGGAGGGAAATTATCAATATCTCTATCAAGCTCATCCATTTCCTCATCGTACTCAACAGTCTTGGAGCATTCTGCTTGTTCAGTTTCTGGTTCAGTGAGCACTATCTCCTCAGTAGCAGTATCTCCTTCATTTATCACTTCGGTCTCTACTTCTGTCTGTATGTCCGTTAAGACATCAGTAGCTATATCAGTAGCAGCTACATCCTCCTCAACATTTGTCTTTTCAACCCTATCCTCTGTCTCAACATTCTCTCCATCCCTCTCCATATTTACTGTTTCATCATTGTAATAATAGTCTTGTTCACCCACATCTGATCTATCGCCATCATACACATCATACTCAGCTCTCCTCTCCTTACTTCTTTCCTCTCCCTCATCATAAACATTCATAATCAGTTTTAAACTGTCTGCAGTCTCCACAACTGTTACAGTTTCAGCAACATTTACACCAGAGACAGTTGGCATATTCTCATTCTCCCCCTGTTTTGGGGTAGCTGAGGTCTTCTCAACCTCCTGCTCCAGGGCTTGAATTTTCAAATTTTCTTGTACCAACTTCTCTAACAACATCACATTCTCATCAGTCACTTCCTCATTCCTCCTTTTCAATTCAGCATTTTCTAACATCAAATCCAAATTTCTTTGGAACAGGTCTGTGTAAGTGAGTGGTATTGTGGGTGGTGTTGTGAAGAATGTTTCATGTTCAGGTTGTTCTGGGATTGTGGTGTGGGTTTGAAGTGTTGATAGTGTATGAGGTGGGCTTGGGATGAATGGATCAGAATGAGTTGGGCTATGAGTTGGTGATGTTTTTGGTGGTGGAGATATATGTGTTGATATTTCAGGTTGGCTTATGGTTAGGTTTTGGGGTGGTGTGTGAGTGATTTGATGTGGTGGAGTTTGTGGTGGTGATGGTATAATGGGTTGGTCAATGTGTGGTGGTGACTGTGGTGGTGTTGGAATAGGTTGTTCTATTTGCTCAAGTTGCTCCCCCTGATCAGGTGCAACAATATTCATAGCTACTCCAGCTCCTCCTTCATCTCCATCATCAGAGTCTCCATCATCATCACTCTCAACATCATCTCCTCCTTCCTCCTCTCAACTTAACTCAGGCACTGGCATCACCTTCAAGTCATGGTTTAACAACCATGGCAGGATCTCAAAAGGAACTTCAGAATTGAATCTATTGGCCACACTCAGATTCTTAATTCTCTTGTATGTGTCAGGGTTCTGCAGTAGATGTGTAATTCCCAAAGTGGGTAGATCTTGTAATTCTCTGTTAAAGATTATCTGCAGGAACCTTGGATATTGTAAGAACCTGTCCTTCTCTGCCTTCTTCAAGTTTGAAACTAATCCCTCAAAGATCATCTTTGAGAAATTAAATGGCAAATCATAAATGATTCCAACAGTAGCATTTGCTAAATCATGACTCATCAAAGTCCATGATCCTTTCCTTGGAGAAAACCCCTGTATCACATGGTGAATGAGGAATCTATACAACATCGGAAACATCCCCTTTTGAAACTGTCCATCATGTACAGTTCCCTGATACCCCATCGTATCTTCAAATATTTTCATCAGGTGTGCTGTATTGAAGTTTATAGGGTTATGATCATCATCATTCAACCTCAAACATCTTCTGATCATTCTTTCTGTCACTTGAATCTCATGACTTGCAACTGTTGCTTCAATCCTTTTTCCATTAATGTCATCAACGTATCTTGCAGATCTCCAGAAATCTAGCGAATGATTTCTGTAGATGATTGGACATTCAGTGAAGGCAAAACTAACATTTGATCGAGCCATCCAGGTAATCATTCTTGCCACCGGCTCGTTATCAGGTGTGACTTGCAAAAGTGCACTGTTGGTGCATTTTGTGACCGTCGCTATGCAATTCTGATCAGCGGAAACGAAGTACGAAGTTAGAACAACTTCACCATAGGCCAAGTTATAACAACTTCGCCATAGGCGAAGTTGTAACAACTTCTGCCATAGGCGAAGTTAGAACAACTTCGCCATAGGCGAAGTTATAACAACTTTGCCTACTGGCCCAAGCCCAAGCCCGCGAAGTTGTTTGGATATATATATGTGTCTTGTTTAGGTTTGAGTATCCAAAAAATTAGAGTATTGTGTGTCCAGTTCAAGTAGCTAGAGAGAAACCGAGAGGGAGAGTCGTGTGGGACGGCCCGAGGTAGAGCTCACCTCGGGTTGGCCGTGTCTTTGTTTTCGTGTTTGGTATGTAACGAGTTATGATTATTATATGAAAGGATCTGCAGATTCGTTTATCCCGTTCTTTTGTTTGTTCGTGTGTTTTTGTATGTATAACCGTGTTCTTCGTCTTCTACACCATTAAACGAGTCTAGGAGGATTCCGCACTCCTAGACCTCGTGCGGATCTCGTATCGATCGGCGACGCCCCGGGGGGACTTACATGCACACATGTTATGCTTCTTTTCAAAGAAGTACTTTGGTTGTTCTTCTTCTGCCATATCTGAACATCACGAACAAACATATTCAAAATTAAATTATATATAAAGTTCAGTACTTTAAGTAATTTCAAGGCATAAAAATGAAGAAGAAAGAGAGAAAAATCATCAAGAACCTGTTCTTCGACAAATTTATAACCTAATCATAGAAACAGAGTATTAGTAATCAGATACATAATCAAAGCTCATTATAGTCTAATCATGATCGGAAAACACATTATTATTGCTTACCGGGTTGGAACTAGAGGGCTGATTCAAGTTAGGGTTTGGATTATTAATGAATGCGATGAGTCGGTTTAGGTTTCTTTGTGAGTAAGCAGTTGCAGTAGAAGGAGAGAGGGGGAAAAATAATGTTGAAAATTTTGCCTAATTCCCTCTTATATACCTTTTGAAAGTGGGTTTTAATGTTTTTTTGTCATTCTGTGAATTATTAGCTGTCACACAGTAATATTATCCACTTGATATATTAAAAACATTATTTATCTTTTAAGTTAATAAAACCTTACTCGGAAAGTTTAATATATCCAAAGTCTACTCGGTATACTTCCACTTACACAAAGCTTACTTGAAAAATAAGCATCAAACCTTGTTTGGTAATTTTTCATTTAAATTTGTACAAGGTTTGCCCGATCCTTTCACTTACAAACCTTGCTTGGTCAAGCTAAGTAATTTAACGTCAAGATACTATGAAGAAAGCTTACCCAAAATACTAGATTTCTTGAGAAATTAATCACAAGGCAAATAATCAAGTATAAACATCAAGTAAACATCCTTACTAGGAACAAGTTAAGATCCCCTTATAAATTTCTTGAGTTCAAATTAATTGACTTAATCTAGCATAAACCCTAATGAACTAAGAATAATAATCAAACAATCATAATAAAGACATATTCAGTCAAGTATACTTGGAAGCATAGTGTGCCCGAGCAACCATTACAATGTTTAATGTGCCCGAACAACATTCTTATGTCAAGTATACCCGGATAACCTTCCTATAGTACAAAGTGTGCCTGAAAAAGGACATCTAGCATACAGTGTACACGGAAAGTTAAGTTTTGAAATTACCAAGTATATTGAGGAAACAACAAGTGTACCCGAAATATAAAGTGTGCCCGGTAAACAAAGTTTACCCGAAAACACTTGTAATTTCAAAGAAATTATAAACACAAATATCACTGAGCATGCTAGGAATGAAATTAAAAACACATTAAACATTTAAGTGAGCTATTGTCTAAAATTTCAAAGAGCTTTCCCAAATATCCTATGTTAGCACTAAGCTTGCTAGGATACATATATTCAATCATTAGGTATGCCCCTACCCGAGGGATTTCAACATGGCAAACCATACCCGAAAATGACAAACTTAAATAATAATATCTAAGTGTGCCCGGAAAGATTAACAAACCTTTCCTAACAACATATTCACATAAATCACAAAGCTTACTTGGTGTACTAATCCTAGATTCACAAAGTTTGCTTGAACAAACAATCAGCATATATAAAATGCAAAGCTTGCCTGGAACAAGAATTTTTTTTGTTAAAAGCTAGCTATAACACATAATCATCTCAAGACTTCAAACTTGCTCGGGAAATGAGTACAACAGTGTACTCTACCCGGGAAGTGTAAACACTTTAAAGCATGCCCGAAAATCATAAACATAGTCAAAAATGACTAAGCTTGCCCGGAAAGGTCATAAAGCATCAAACCTTACCCGAAATTAACATATTCAAACATATTCAACTGTTTTTATGCTCGGAAAGGTCATAAAACATCAAACCTTACCCGAACTTACATATTCAGCCATTTAAAGGCAAAATGCAACACTTTTTGACTTAAACTTTTGTCAAAATCTATTTTTCCTTAAAGATCACAGTTTAAGAGCAAATGGTGCATTTAGAGATCAAAATTCAGTTGTATTTCTCTTCAAAACAGTTTGTTTCATTTTCTGAAAAGATATCAAGAATGGGATCATATTGACTAAGTAGCTTTCTCAATACTTCATTCTCAGCATTATTATTACAACATAGATAGGTTAACAGCAGGTATAAACTTAGCATGAATTTCATTTCTTTGGTGATATGATTAACGTTCATTTAGAAGCATAATGCAATAATGGTCAACACTGTGCTATGATACCTCATATCTCTTCTCAAAGCTTATTTGGCTTTCCCCAGATCACCCCAAATTGACTCCAACCTCCTGTATTTGGTCAAAAATGGTTTTTGTATGACAGAACTTATTGAATCTTTTTGTATTTTTGATATTCAAACATATATAGAGGTTGAACGTTGGACTTACAGTTAAATAATAAGCCTTTCATTCAAGATGAGACAGATTTTGTCAACATCTTTGTAGTTCTTAGTTTTAACCCTCTTGTTTGATAAAATATTTAAAACACTTATCAACTTTTGGTTGATTTATTCATTCTTCCCCTTGTTTTTGATATTTTCTCAAATTTTTTAAAGCATGTTCTTTTTCATATTTAAAGATGTTTCAATTTTGGTTGACCAAATAACAACAGGCTTGTGTATGACTGGGTAATCACTTTTCTGCCTATCATTTGGAGAGATTTATCTTGAGACATGCAAAGACAACTATGTATCTCCACATAAAGATTAGCATATTCATTATGTTTATATCACCTTAGATTTTACATCATCATGAGAAAGCAACCATACATGTTAATAATTATACTATGGTCTTTTTAGCCTATTAATTCCATATGATCAGCTAAGTAGTCAATGTACTATCATTTCCCATATAAAACAGTTTAATATTCAATCACTCCAATATCTCTTCATTGGTAGGTAAATGGCTATCCTGTTTGACCACAAGTGGTTAATAGGACCAAACATTCATGTGAATATATGTCTTTTCAATGTCAGAGCTATTGACTTAGTTTTAAGTGAAGGAATAAGAAACAAGTTATAATTGCCCAAAATGTATTCAGTTTTCAGGTCAATGGCTATCCTTTGAATCTATAGGGATTAAAGGACCAAACATACACAAGTGCATGTCCTTCCAACTGGGGAAATGACATAATTTTCAGCAAAAATAACTACTTGAGACTTCTCTTTAAAATTCCTTCTTTTAAGATTCTTTAAAGCTTGAACTGAATAATCTTATCATATCTCAACACCATTAACAACTTGCTCATGTTTGATCAAAATAAATTATTTATGCAACATTCATTAGAAAATTTCATTTTATCACTTAATTTTGACATAAAACATATTTTGACATAAACAGTTGTAACATAATCAAATCTTAATCAAACATGACATCATCAAGACAAGTAGACAGTACTATCACTTAAAGTCTAACCTATCTTAAAAACATCAGAAGATCAGATAAAACACATATTCAGGTAATTAAGCAATGATGTCAGAAAAGCTTGTTCTAACAAGTAGATCATAACATGAACACTTATCCTAACATCATATATGCCCTTCCACTGATAAACATGCAAACATATCAATCAAATCAATCATGTTAAAACTTTGCACACTAAATCAGTTAAGGCACATAACAGTTAACATATTCAGTAGCATAATCAGCGTCATACTCAAGCATATTCACATAATATTCAATTTATGAAACCTCTAAATAAAGTAGTCAGTAAGCACATAGAGGCACACAACTAGGCACACATCATTAATCAGATTTCATCAGAGTTGATCATTCCCAGGGCTTTCAAAAGAAAGTTGAACCTGGTTCTATCAAGTGGTTTGGTGAATAGGTCAGCCAAATTTTCACTTGTATCAACTCTTTGCATTTCAATCAAACCTTTTTCACTGCAATCTCTGATGAAGTGATGTCTGATTTCAATGTGGTTAGTTTTAGAATGTTGAACTGGATTCTTAACAGTAAAATATGCAGCAATATTGTCAATAAGAATAGGGGTGTTCAGAAAATTCAAACCATAGTCCAACATTTGATTTTGAATCCATAGAACTTGTGCACAGCAGGCAGATGCAGCAACATATTCAGCTTCTGCAGTAGAGATTGAAACAATGGTATTCTTTTTTGCATTGCCATGACACTAGCCTTTCACCCAAAACTTGACATCCTCCTGAGGTTGACTTTCTACTCATGTTACAGCCATCATAATCATTGTCAGTATATGCAATCAAATCAAAAGATTGGTTCTTTGGATACCAAATTCCTAAGTCTGGTCTTCCCTTCAAATATCTGAATATTCTTTTAATTGCATTCATGTGGGAGACTTTAGGACTTGACTGGAATCTTGCACACACACATACAGCAAACATGATATCTGGTCTTGTTGCAGTCAGATACATCAGAGATCCAATTTTGGCTCTATATTCATGTTCATCCACAGGTTCCCCCTTTTCATCAGCAATCATCTTTTCTTTGGTCTCCATTGGAGTTGAAGTAGTTTTGTACTCATGACAGTTGAACTTGGTCAAAATGTCCTGTACATACTTGTTTTGGTGAATGAAGATCCCTTTAGCTTTTTTTTGAACTTGCAATCCAAGAAAGAAGTTCATTTCTCCCATAGAACTCATGCTATATTTGGACTTCATTACCCCTTCAAACTCCATGCACATTTGTTCATTTGTAGACCCAAAAATGATGTCATCCACATATACTTGTAATAGAAGTAAGTCTGATCCCTTTCTTTTGTAGAAGAGTGTCTTGTCAATGGCTCCTCTTTTAAAACCATTTTCAAGTAGATGATTTGACAGCTCATCATACCATGCTCTAGGAGCCTGATGCAGTCCATAGAATGCTTTGATTAGCTTATACACCCTGTTTGGATACATTGGATCCTCAAAACCTGGAGGTTGAGAAACATACACCTCTTCATCAATCTTTCCATTTAGAAATGCAGACTTAACATCAAGCTGGAATACTTTAATGTTCTTTAAGGCAACATATGCAAGAAAGATCCTGATAGATTCAAGTCTTGCAATAGGTGCAAAGACTTCCTCAAAGTCTATTCCTTCTTCTTGAAGACATACCAGGGCTACAAGTCTAGCTTTGTTCTTAATCACCAAACCCCTTTCATCCCTTTTGTTTCTAAAAACCCATTAGGTTCCTATTGCATATCTGTCTATTGGCCTATCAACAAGATCCCACACATGTAGGTCTCTGAACTGTGCTAGTTCCTCCTGCATTGCTTCCACCCAACTATTGTCTTTTAGTGCTTGGGAAATGTTCTTTGGCTCTATTTGGGATAGAAAGAAGGAGTACAGACAGATGTTTGCAATTTCAGAATGACTTCTTGTAACTCTTTCATGTAAATCTCCAATGATGTTTTCAGAAGGATGATTCTTTTCCACATAAGGAGTTTGTACAATCATATCTGTAGACAAATATGTGTCAAGATTTGTTTGATTGAGATCTGGTTCTTCATTGATCAAATCAGTTTCTGCATCATGAAATTCTGGTGCTTCATCAATATGTTGTCCTGAAGTAAATGCACCATTGTTTTCCAAATTCAGCCTTTGAAATAGATCTTGAAATCTTGCAGTAGATGCAGCTTCGTCTTCACTTGCTTGGTTGCTTATATCACCCCCATTCTGAACTTGATCATTCTGTATATCTTGATTGTCTTGATTGTTCTCAGTATGATCATGTTCAGGATTGTGATTGTTTTCTTGATCTTGTTCACCAATGTCACATGAGGAATTCTTTACAAAAGTATATTCCTTTCTTTTCTAGCAACCTTCTTCCACAATTCTTCTAAGTCCAGTGGTTTCTTCCCTTTCTCTTAAATTTCACTGGTCTTGTAGAATGAGTCATCAAAGTCTTCAGGATAAATCTTGAGAGACCTTATCAACTTTTCATGATCAAACAGCCATGCTGCACCATCAACTGTATTGAATTGATTCTCATTAAAGATGATATCAGATGATTCTATAACACTCAAATCGTCTTTCACATATACTCTGTAAGATTTTGAGTGAGTAGAATATCCAACAAAGAAACAATCCAGGGATTTTGTTTGAAACTTGTTCAAATAGTCCCTTGTGTTCAGAAGAAAACATTTGCATCCAAAGGGCTTGAAAAACTTGATATAAGGCTTTCTGTTATGAAATATTTCATATGGAGTTTTGTTATGCCTTTTGTTCACAAGTACCCTGTTCTGAACATAGCAAGCTGTATTTATAGCTTCAGCCCAAAAAGTGACAGGCAGATTAGCATCTGCCAACATGGTTCTTGCAGCTTCAATTAAAGTTCTATTCCTTCTTTCTGCAACACCATTTTGTTCATGAGTTCTAGGAGCTGAGAATTGTTGTTATATTCCTTTTGCTTCACAGAATTCTTGCATAACTCCATTCTTGAACTCAGTGCCATTGTCACTTCTCATAATCTTGACCTTCTTATTCAACTTGTTCTCAATCATTGTACACAACCTTTAATCAACTCTGCAGTCTCATCCTTGGTACTTTGAAAATAAACCCAAGTGTATCTTGAATAGTCATCAATGATCACAAGACAATATCTTTTCTTCCCTATACTTGGTACACTCACAGGACCAAAGAGATCCATGTGAAGCAATTCAAGTTCTTGATCAATTGAGTTGATGAGTTTTGGCTTATGAGTAGATTTGTTTTGTTTTCCCTTTTGACAGGAACAACAATGATCTTCCAACTTGAACTCTCTTGTTGGTAAGCCTATGACATGCTCACCTTTGACAAGTCAATTCATGTTCTTTAAGTTCACATGACAAAGTTTCCTATGCCACAATCTTGATTCATTTTCAGTGGCTTTTGAAACAAAACATGCACCTCCTCTTGAAACAGCTTCTTTCATATTCAATTCATATAAGTTGTCATTTCTTGGTGCCATCATCATAATAATTTCAGGTGGAATCACAAACTCAGGTTTTAAGATGAAACTGTGTGAATCATCAAAACTGACTTTGTATCCCTTATCACACATTTGTGAAATACTTAGTAGATTGTACTGAAGACCTTCAACATGAAACACATTATCAAATAAGACTTTCCCATTTGTTAAGATTCCTTTTCCAACAATCTTTCCCCCATTTTCATCACTCCCAAAAGCTACAGGACCTTCAAACTTTTCTTCATAATTGACAAGAGTCCTCTTGTCACAAGTCATGTGCCTGGAACATCCACTATCCATGTACCATATATCATTCAGAGGAGTGGACTGTTCCTGCACATAAGAAAAAGTTTGATTAGTTGAGTGATGAAGTACAAGCCTTATCAACTTGCAGCTCATCAGATTCAGTTTCAGACACAGCTTGGGAAGTGAGTGTTGTTGGTTCAGGATCTTCATGAGTGAGTTCTATATTGTCTGAATTGTCTGTTTCATAACCACACTCTCTTGGAGTTTTAACAAATGAGGTTGAGCTTGGACAGTCTTCTGATGCAGTGTCACACTCCTTTACCACATAGTCTTTCTTCTCAGAGTAGTCTCTCACATCAGGGACTGTCTCAACCTTGGTTTCAACCTTAGGTTTTCAAAGAAATCCTTTGGGTTCAAATCCATGTTTCATCAGAAACTTTTCATCACTAGTGAGTTCTGTTGGTTTCTTTCTAGGATATGCATCTTTTTTTCTTGTCTTCTCACTGCTTGATGATCCTTGAGAACTATCAGACTTGACAGATTGAGTATCCCTTTTAGGGATTATTCTCAAGGGTTGAGAGCTCTTTTTAACATTTTTTACATGCTTCACTGGAGATTTGCCTCTTTTAACAGGTTTGTCAATTGTTTCTTGGCTTTCATTGAATGCCTTTGGTTCTCATTTTCCAAAACATCTTCTTCACAAACCTTTCCCATACCCCAAGTATTTTTCATACTTCATTTTGTAGGCTACAAAGTTTTGTATTGTCCATACTTTGTTTCATCTGGGACATGAAAAGGCTTGAATTTGAGTCTTTCATTACATGAGTCTGTATGATGACCATATTCATCACATTTCTTGCACCAAACCTTTCCTTTGAATATTTCTTGTTCTTTTTGTTTCTTGAACCTTTCACTTGGTCTTGGTGGTTCAACTCCAATTGTCTTTTTAGATTTTAAGCTATCAAAATCAATTGAGAAGGGAACAAATTCAGCTATCCTTATGTCACTTCTTTCCACTATCCCTTTAACAAAGACAATTTCCCTAAAACTCAAAGGTTCCTCCTCTATGTTTTCCCTTTGTCTGGATTTCCTCTTTTCATATTCCTCCATTGTTTCTACTTCTTCAATGTCAAAGTCTTCAATGCTTGAGAAAATAGGGTAAACTGGAATAAAGTTTTCAACATTTACATCTTCTTTCACCCTTTTCTTACTGTTTTGCTTTAACTTTTTTAATAATGCTTTGCTTGGAGGTCTCACTGTATTGTAGCTTATCTTCTTCCATTCACAAATGTCAAAAGAAACATGTTCTTTCTTTGTTCTTTCATTCTGTTTCTTCATTGTTGATGTGACAGGTGGATACTTTGGAAGTTTGTCAATGGATTCTGGCTTCTTGAATCTTCTTCCTCTTTCAGCAGCTTTAATTTCCTCTTCAGTAATTTGATTACTCAAATCACTCAAGTCATCTTGATTCAAATCAATTGACTCAAGGTCATCTTCAGAGACTTGAACTCCAATTGACTTTTCTTCTTTCAACTCTTTCTTCACAACAAACTCTCCTTTTTCACACACCTCAACATTCTTGTACAAATCTACAAGTTCTTCTTTGTCTTGAAAGACATCTTTGAATTGTTGTAGATATGCATTTCTTTTCTCTTTATCCACTTTAGGCATAAAGTTGTTGTTGAAAGGTGGTGGTACTGCTTTGTATTTGTCTTCTTCCTTAACTTGGTTTAGAATTCCACAGATGTTTCCAGTGGAGACCTTCAAGAATTCATTGTCAACTTGCAGTTTTGTGTTCAGTACCTTCTCTTCTATAATCATTTTCTTCAACTCATCAATTTCAGTGGTGAATCTTTTCTAAGCTCTGTAACTGTTTACATAATCTTCTTCCAAACTCTTCATTCTTTCTTCAGTCACTAGTTCACTTGCCTCATATGCATTGATGATACTTTGTTTCTTAAAACACTCACTTTCCAGCTTGCCTACTTTCATTTTCAAATCATTTATAACTTCAGTTAAATCAGTAGAAGGAGCAGAATATACCTGAGATGATGATCCAGCTTCTTTCTCAATTGTAGCCATGAATGCCACATTTGCCCTCTTGATATCATCTGCAATATCATGATTGCTCCAATAAAAGTTACCTTCATGCTGTGTTGTTACAACAACATTTCCTTGATTTCTCATTTGATTTTGGTTGGTTGGAATAGTGTTGTTTGGAACATTTTGAATGTTTTGATTGTTTCTTTGAAAACCTTGATTTTGAGGCACTCCTTGATCACGATTGTTCATTTGAGGTTGGAAGTTGGGATTATAGTTGTTGTTGGGATTGTTGTTGAAGTTGTTGGTGTTTGGTCTTGCAAAATGACCAGGCTGTTGGCAATTGTAGCAAATGGCTTTTGACTTGTCAAAACCAATTCTTTCATTTGGTCCTGATAGGAGTGACCTACCAGTCCTGTTGTAGAGCCTCTTGCTTCTGAGAGCCAACATAGTTTATTGCCACTTCAAATCCATGTCCTCCAAATTATCAGCATCTATCTGCTCAAGATCACCTTGTACTACACTTGTGTTGGCTGGAACAGTGTTGTTTGGAACATTTTGAATGTTTTGATTGTTTCTTTGAAAACCTTGATTTTGAGGCACTCCTTGATCATGATTGTTCATTTGAGGTTGGAAGTTGTTGAAGTTGGGATTATAGTTATTTTTGGGATTGTTGTTGAAGTTGTTGTTGAAGTTGTTGGTGTTTGGTCTCTGCTGATATTAAGGCTGCTGTTGATACTGAGGATGCTGATTTCTTGGTTGGTTCTGAAATTGGTTAAATTGGAAGTTTCTTGGCATGTTACATTCTCTTGCAAAATGACCAGGCCGTTGGCAATTATAGCAAATGGCTTTTGACTTGTCAAAACCAATTCTTTCATTTGGTCCTGATAGGAGTGACATACCAGTCCTGTTGTAGAGCCTCTTGCTTCTGAGAGCCAACATAGTTTCTTGCCACTTCAAATCCATGTCCTCCAAATTATCAGCATCTATCTGCTCAAGATCATCTTGTACTACACTTGTGTTGGCTGGAACAGTGTTGTTTGGAACATTTTGAATGTTTTGATTGTTTCTTTGAAAACCTTGATTTTGAGGCACTCCTTGATCATGATTGTTCATTTGAGGTTGGAAGTTGTTGAAGTTGGGATTATAGTTATTTTTGGGATTGTTGTTGAAGTTGTTGTTGAAGTTGTTGGTGTTTGGTCTCTGCTGATATTGAGGCTGCTGTTGATACTGAGGATGCTGATTTCTTGGTTGGTTCTGAAATTGGTTAAATTGGAAGTCTCTTGGCATGTTACATTCTCTTGCAAAATGACCAGGCCGTTGGCAATTGTAGCAAATGGCTTTTGACTTGTCAAAACCAATTCTTTCATTTGGTCCTGATAGGAGTGACCTACCAGTCCTGTTGTAGAGCCTCTTGCTTCTGAGAGCCAACATAGTTGCTTGCCACTTCAAATCCATGTCCTCCAAATCATCAGCATCTATCTGCTTAAGATCATCTTGTACTACACTTGTGTGAATTAAATTCTTTGCAACAAATGCATTGTATGACTCAGTGAACATTGAAAGAAATGCCTGTGTATCACTGCTTTGACCATTTCCACCACCAGTGAGAGGAACATTCCCACTTGCCATAGAGGCAGAATCAGTGTCATCAATCAGCTGCACATTGAATCTTTGTTGGTTTCCTTGATTGCTTGTGCCAACACCAACAAATGATTTTGGAGTATCAGAAATAAGTTCAACAGGTTCTTCAATGATAGGAATTTGCTGCTGATTCTTGGTAGTCAGATTACCCATAGGTGCAATCAATGCATTTGAAATATTGAAGCAGGGTCTTTCCTCCTTTATCATCTCATTCTCTATCATTTCTATCTCAGCAGCTAGAAGAAAGCGCACTACATCATCCACTTTTAGCTCATTGAAGTTGTGCTTTATAAGGATGAACTTGCAGGCATTATACCATTCTTTTGGCATAGAGTTGAGCATCTTGGTATTGAGATCAAAGTCAGTCATGACATATTCTGTGGTTCTGAGATCATTCACAATTGCTAAGAACCTCTCCAGAATTGGTTTCAACCTTTCTCCTTCTTTATACTTGAACCTTTCTAGTTGTTACTTCAATCTTTGCTTCTTGATGTTCTTGAGTTCAACATTTCCCTCAAACATTTCAAGTATTGCATCATACATTTCCTTGGCATTGGGATGATGTGCAACCTTGGTAAGTATTTCCCAAGATAGACCTAGCTTCAACATAGCTAAAGCCTTGTCATCAACCTTTCTCATCCTTTCTCTCACAGCAGCAGTGGCTGCTGGATTTGCACCTTCTTCAACTTCCCCTTGTGGACCATTCTTGATGGAGTTCCACATATCAACATCATTATAGCAAACGGATGCTTCAAACAAGACCTTCCATTTTGTGAAATTTTCCTGTCCATACAGTCTAGGAATCTTGTTAGTAGACACCTCTTGTTCCTCGTATCCATATATTTTTTGAAATCAAAAGTAATTTCTTTGTAAAAACAGGGTTTTGAAAATAATCAGATCTGAAAATCGATTGTTCAGATCTGATGTGTCTGATACGATAGGAACAAGATTTATATATAAAGATTAAAACTTTAAATAGAACAAGGAAGAGAAAACACCAAATGATTGTAGATCTGGAAGAAAAATGAAAAACAGAGCTGCTGACGTCACGTTTCAATGTAACAGTGGTCCGCTGACGTCATTCTTCTTCAAATCTTCAATCAGCAACAATGTTTTCCAAAATAGCAGTAATCAGCTCTGATACTACTTGTCAGGTCCCTGATTTCAGCTGGATCTTACTTAAACATGTCATAACTCACACATATAGATGTGTCGACAAGGGAGTTAATGACGGGTTGCTATTTTAGAAAGATGACCGTTTGTTAAAGGCGGAATCAATAACAAACATATGGATGCATAATCAGTATTCAAAGGTAACCAACACACACAAGATTCACTCAAAAGATTTCCATTCATATAACATTCATTATACAAATTGGATAATCGATTTAGGGTTTCTTGAAGAAGGGTTTATCCTCACTATACTAAGACAGGCGTCACACACATAATATTCCTTCTTAATTAATGTGTCTGTCTGCCTTTTCCTTGTGTGTAGGCGGCTTGCCCTAAAACATTCTATTTATAGGCCTGCCACCCTAGGACAGCTGTCATTCCTTCTAGAAACCCCAAACATTAATACATATTCAAATTACATAATCATAAAATAATCTAAGTGCAAAACAAGTCTTCCGGGTAGGCTTTGCATTAATCTTCATTCTCCGAGTACGCTGTATACTCTGCCATCCTTCATGATTTGGTAACATAGAAGTGTGCTCGCATCAGTTTTCGGTTAGACTTTAATTGAAGAGTATTTTACCAAGTAAAATACTCACCGGGTAGACTTCAGTCTTCTTGACTTTGCTAGACTTTGCCCGACAAACCCTTACGAGCAACCTTGTTCTTCAATGGTCCATTTCAACTCCTTGCTATAAAATAACTTATTAGCAAAGTGTACTCGGGAGTACAGTTCCTTGCTTAAGTTGAACCTTGCCCGATGTTACTTAGAGATATTTCATTTATACATTAAGCGTGTTCGGACCATCATTATTAATGAATACCTTGCCCGGTCTTCCAATCACTTGGCTTCATGGACTTGGTTAGCCAAAAGCTTACTCGGGAGTGATCTTTACTTGGCTATGAAGAACAGACTTGCTTGATAAAGTGAACCTTGCCCGGATTTACATAAACTAGTGAACCTTGCCCGGTAATACACTAATTTGCAAACCCTGCTCGGGTATCCACTAAAGAAGACTTCTTTGAAGATAACCTTGCCCGATAGACAAAATATTGTACCCGGCTAAGTAAAAGCTTGCTCGGAGGTCTAAGGTGTGCCCGGATCCATACTTAGCGAATTCTGAGGAGGTTGAGAAGATTCCAATCTTCCATATACTTCATTTTGGTAAATCTTTGACTCAACATAGAAGTATTCGGAATTCTTATGTTGTAACTACGTGTTTATGGATTCGTTGTATAGTGTACGCTTCAATAAAGACCTCCAAAGAATTATGGGAGTCTTTAGAGAAGAAGTATAAAACGGAGGATGCGGGAACAAAGAAATTTGTTGTCGCTCGTTTCTTGGATTACAAAATGGTTGACTCCAAGACTGTGATAAAACATGTCCAAGAGTTGCAAGTTATAATTAACTATATCCATGCCGAGGGAATGACACTTAGTGAGACGTTTCAAGTGGCAGCGGTGATTGAGAAATTACCCCCAAGTTGGATTGAGTTTAAGAATTATCTTACACACAAACGAAAGGAGATGTCCATAGAGGATCTTATTGTTCGTCTTCATATTGAGAAGGATAATAAGGTGGCTCAAAAAGTTACCATGGTGGATGCCTCCGCCAAGGCAAACTTAGTTGAGCATGGACAATCCTCCAAAGTGGGTAAACAGGGTAAAGGTAATGGCGGTAAAGGGAAAGAAAAAATGGACCTTTGCGTAAAGAAAGGGGCTGTGAAAAAGAAGCCTCCACCTTTCCAAGGGACATGTTACAACTGCAATGGCGTGGGGCACCGTGCTAACCAATGCAAGGAACCAAAGCGCTCGCAGCGCCCATATGGTAGATGAGGATGGCACTCCTCTCGTGGCGATGATAACCGAGGAAGCAGCTTTCATCGAGGAAGTCAACATTGTGGGGGGCGCTCCCAAAGGGTGGTATGATAACCCGCCATGTTTGCGGCGACAAACATTTCTTTAAGATTTTAAAGAGGCGGTGGGTGACCAAAATCTTTATATGGGAAATAATGCGACTGCGGATATCATGGGGGAAGGCGATGTGGTCTTGAAGTGGACTTCTGGGAAGGAGCTCACACTGTCCAACACCCTCTATGTTCCCGAGATTCATAAGAATCTTGTCTCCGGATGGATGCTCAACAAGTTTGGATTCCGTTTGGTGATTGAATCGGACAAAGTTATTTTGTCTAAGAAAGGAATGTATGTTGGCAAGGGTTATGCTGACAATGCTACGTTTAAATTGAATGTAACTGTTGTTAAGAATTCAATGAATAAAACTACTACTTCTGTTTACATGCTTGAGTCTTCAAGTTCTTGTGTTTGGCATGGTAGACTAGGACATGTAAATTTTAATTCAATTCGTCGCTTAATCAATTTAAATAGCATTCCAAAGTTTAAAATCGATTCAAAATCCAAATGAGAAACATGTGTTGAATCCAAAATAACCAAAAAACCTTTCAAATCGGTTGAACGAATAACTGAACCCCTTGATTTAATTCACACCGATGTGTGTGATTTAAAAGCCACTCCCACAAGAGGTGGGAACTAGTACTTCATCACGTTTATTGATGATTCTACTCGATATTTCCATGTATACTTACTTAAAAGTAACGATGAAGCAATAGACAAGTTCACCTTGTATAATAATGAAGTTGAGAATCAACTTAAAAGGAGAATAAAAGTTGTGCGTAGTGATAGGGGCGGTGAATATGTTTCACCTTTCGCGGAATTATGTGCGCAAAGTGGCATAATACATGAGCGAACCCCACCATATTCTCCACAATCAAATGGCGTTGCTGAGATGATGAATGCCATGTTGATTAGCTCAGGAGTGAGATATGACCTGTGGGGGGGAGGCTATTCTCTCGGCCAACTATGTCTTGAATATTACACCCCGCAAGAAAATAAGCGAGACTCCGTATGAGTTATGGATGGGTAAGAAACCATCATATAAATACTTGAAAGTGTGGAGGTGCCTAGCCAAGGTGACAGTTCCATCACCAAAGGCATTAACAATAGGACCCAAAACTATGGATTGCATATTCATTGGATATGCTCACCATAGCAATGTGCATCGGGTTATTGTACATGAGTCCAAGAATCCCAATGTACATGAAGGCACTATCGTGGAATGGAGGACCGCTGACTTCTTTGAAAATGTGTTTCCTTGTTTAAGACAAACACACCCAACTTCATTAAAATCGGTTGATGAAGCAAGTACATCAAGAGCGTTTGATGATATGGTTCATGATAGACATGAACAACGCGAGGAAAACGAGGGTGTGCTTAGACGAAGTAAACGACCAAGGATTGAAAAGTCTTTTGGTTCGGATTTCATGAGCTATATGGTGGAGGGTGAGCCCAATACCTACCGCGAGGCGGTAACATCCTCGGAAGCACCTCAATGAAAAGAAGCAATTAAGAATGAGATAGATTCTTTATTGAAAAATCATACTTGGGAGTTAGTAGATCTTCCGCCGGGTTGTAAACCACTTGGATATCGTTGGATAATCAAAAGGAAGATGAAAGCTGATGGAAGTATTGATAAGTACAAGGCAAGAGTAGTAATCAAACGGTAAGACAAAAGGAGGGTCTAGATTACTTTGACACTTACTCACCTGTCACACGAATAACTTCCATAAGATTGGTTCTTGCTATCGCGGCTTTACGCAATTTGGAAGTTCATCAAATGGATGTAATAACCGCATTTCAAAATGGTGATTTAGATGAAGATATTTACATGGAGCAACCCGAGGTTTCTCTGCCCCAGGAAAAGAGGGCAAGGTATGTAAACTTGTTAAGTCCCTATATGGTTTGAAGCAAGCTCCAAAACAATGGCACTTAAAGTTTGATCATGTCATGCTTTACAATGGTTTCAAAATAAATGAGTGTGACAAATGTGTCTATGTAAAAGAGACGCTAGGAAGATATGTGATATTATGTCTTTATGTAGACGATATGCTTATCATTGGGAGTAATGATAACATGATCAGATCAACAAAAGACATGTTGAAAGCGAGGTTTAACATGAAAGACTTGGGTCTCGCGGACGTGATTCTTGGGGCACAAATCACTAGAGCCCAAAACGGTCTTGTTTTGAGTCAATCTCACTACGTGGACAAGATTCTTGAGAAATTCAATAAGGATGACACGTGTTTCGCGTCAACACCAATTGATACGACCCACCATCTATTTAAAAATAGTGGCGAGGGGGTTGCTCAACGTGAGTTCTCAAGAATAATTGGTAGTCTAATGTATCTTATGACATGTACTAGACCCGATCTAGCTTATGCCGTGAGTCGACTAAGTGATACACTAGTAATCCAAGAGAGGAACATTGGAAAAGTATCACGCGGTTGCTAAGATACTTGAGATACACGAGAGACAACGGACTCCATTATAACTCCGATGCGAATTTCAGATATAAAAGATTCCAAATCAACAAGTGGGCACGTGTTCACACTTGGTGGTGCGGCTATTTCTTGGAAGTCGTCTAAGCAAACAGTTATAGCTAAATCCACGATGGAATCGGAGTTTATTGCCTTAGATAAGTGTGGCGAAGAGGCGGAATGGCTTCATCAATTTATGGAATATATTCCAATATAGCCACTGTCACACCCCGAAAATCTTAACTTAACACAGAGGAAGTCTTAACTTAAGCCGTTCGGTTATGACAGATGTCGATAGCCAACAATAATAGACAATCAATAATAAAAGCATTATCTTTTCTTATAAGAAAATATTTTACAAAATCAGAGTTTATTACAGTGCTAATGCACGGTTTACAATACTTCACTTTTGTTCAAACACCCCACGCTCTCATTTCCATGCCACCTCGAAATCTTCACTTACCTGAAAAGCATATTAAAATATCGATCGACACAATGTGTTGGTGAGTTTCCCTTTATATAAAAATAGTCCGTATATATATATATATATATGAATCGAAAACATAATCCAAATAATTAACAAGTCTGATATCAATTCGTGTGTAATCGTCACTACACCCCGAATTATATCCAAGATATCTGTGTATAATGGCTTACCACCATTATAACACCAAACCGTGTGTAATGATCTACCGTCATTACATCACAAATCAATAGGCATTTCATTTCTTAAACAAATTGAGCTGTTGTAGACTAGCTAAGAATACAACATTACGTATGACATCTCAGTTGATAACTCGAAACATACCATACTCAAAATATACCCACTTTTAACCCCACGTGAATGGAAGTGGGGGGCGTCACCTCGATAGATCACCCATATTTCTGTGTCCTTACTAATTCGGTTAACAATTATTTGGCCAACTAGACTCATCCCGCATTATCCACCAATTTGTAAAATAAAAATCCTTTATAAAACATCAACGAAATCAATATGTAATAACGAATATACTTTTCCCCTAAAACACAATTAAATATCGTTTTAAAAACAATTCAAGTTAAAAATCGAGGGGGTTCGATAGAGAAACTCACTGTCTTGAAGCTGTTCCAAAATTCCCGTGTCCTATATTAGAACACGTTTTGTTAATAAAAACTTGATTCTAGTTTTTATACAAAAATCCTTTTAAATTTATTAGTCCTATTCTAACGTACACATAAGCACATAGCACATAAGCGAATACATATAGTTTGGTTTTTCGTTAGTTATTATTTAATTAATTTAATTAATTAATTAATTAAATAATATGATAAAATATTTTAAGTTTTAGTTTCTGGATTTTTTAAGAAAATATTAATCTTTTATTTTTCACAAAAGTTAACGGTTTCGTCAGTTTTGTCGGTTTTATGCTTAAAATGCGTTAATTCGGTTTTTCGTTTAAAATATAACTTATAAATTATGAAAAATACTTGTTACATAAATATTAATCAAGTTTTAAAAGTTTTCTTGTGAAAATATATTATTTTCATTTTTGTTAATATTTTCTTAAAATAGCAACTTTTTAACGTTTTCGTGTCGGTTTTCGCGACACGAACCGTTTAGCACTAAATTTTATCATCTTGTCCATTTCTCATGTATTAACTTATGTTATACACAAGTATTTGACCACTTTAGGGGCTGTTCTAAAACAGTCCCTAATAGTTGTGTCGGTTTTGCTTAAAAAGCCGATTTTTCGACCGTTTAAGTTACCAACGAGTCAAATAAATTACACAAGTCTATACTAATCAACCTATGAACTAAACACACATATAATAACATATAATTCACCATAAATAGCAGTTTTGACCATGTATGTTCATAAGACACGTTAATCGAGTTTTTCGGTTCCAAGTTCGTCTTGTAGTTTACCTTATCAATGTTACTAGTTTAACTTGTTATTTATTTATGTACAATTATGTTTAAATATCCTAAAAATCCAGATTTTAATTTATTCTATAAGTTTCCAAAATGTCACTTTTAAATTGAAGGTTCTTATTCTCTTTTTAAAAGAATCTAATCTTTATAATTTAGAACATTGTCTTTTTCAACAAAATCATGTGTGATTCTTTTAGATGATTCCATCCCTTTACAACTAATCACTTTTTGGTTATTCCCATCTTTATCAAACTTTCAAATCAAATAATCATGGATTTTATAAGTTTCCTAACTGTTGTTCTTAACAAAGTTTCCCATTTTAGTAACTTTATTGTTTGATAATTCTAATGAATCTCATTCTTCCACTTTGATTAAATACAATTCTATATCTTAATTCAATTAATTAGTTTGATAGGGTTTCATACATCCTAAATAATCTATTTCATTTTATTCTTTTATTTTACCATTTAGCAAAGTTTCTATCTTTATCAAGGTGTTGTTTATTTAAACAATGGGTTCAACTAATCCAAGTTTTAAATTATACATCCTATCTTGTTTTATGTTGTTATTAATCACTTGTTGTTTCCATCTATTACAAATATTTTCATTAAATTCCCATTTTCATCTTTTATTAAAATTAAAGTTTCCTTATCTAGTAGTTCCAACACTTTTCAAGTTTTCAACTACTAGATCTAACATGCAACCTATCTTATTTACATTTAATCCATCCCATAACATCTTTTAATTAAAAAATCCATACAAAACCTCCTAAATTAACTTTATATTAAAATCCCCAATTTTCACCATTATGAACATATTCATGTTTAACTCATTTCTAGCAACAATCTTTAACAATCTAGACCCATACTAACAAGTTAAAGACCAATAACCCATTCCAATCTTAAATCTAATACAAACCCTAGAATCAAGTTATCAAATATTCAAGAAGTATTAATATTCCATATTCAATCTAATAATCAATATAAGGTCCTTAGGATATATGTATGCATGTGTATGGAGTTTTGATTCTCTCATGCATATATATACATATACCTACGGCACACACACATATACCCACACCACACACATTATCAATCTTTCAATCAAACTCAAGTATATCCAATCTTGTATATTCATAATCAACACTCATTAAATCTTAACATGAATACTTACTTGGTTCTTGAGATTTTAAAAGATGAGATTAGAGATGTTAAGTGTGTGATTCCTAGCTTCAATCCTACCTAATAGCTCTTTAATAGCCTAACCCTTCCCTTTATCTTGATCTAAACCTCAATGTTATTGATTATGTGTATGTGTGTGTTGATTGTTAATTTGAATTTGGTTTGGGTGTTCAAGGGGTGTTTGGGTCATCGGTTTTAAAGGGGAAGGAGAGAGAGGGAGTAGGGTGGTGAGTTGGAAGGTTAGAGTGGTAATTTGGTGGGTTAGAATGGAGGTGGAGTGTTGGAATGGACAAAAAGTTTCTTGGTTCTAGAAGACAAGGATTACATGGGGAGTTGTATTATTTTCATTGGAACAAATTTAAGGTGAGGTGTCCAAGAAGTGGGGTGGGGTGGGGGCGATCTAGGGGGTGGGGTGTGTATAGGGGTTTTAATTAATAACTAAGTGATTTTCGGTTATTCGTTTAACGTATTTCGTCTTTTAAATATTCAAACGAACTCCGTTTTCAATAATTTTTGTCAAACTTTGAACGAAATCAAATTCCTGACAGTATGGACCATAAAAATTATTTTTTTTGAAAATAATTCATGTGGGGCCCTTTTCGGGTCTTGTACTGGCTCGGGTTTACTTATTTTCCAAATTTTGTGATTTGAGCCTTCCTAAATTATATTTTTATATTGCCTCACATGTTTTCATATATATTTTGAATTTTTGAGATTGTTTAATCAATATAATGATTTATTTACTTTATGGCTCTTTACCCGAGGTATTTACACGTTTTTCTCGCTTCGTGCCGAAATTTGGAGTTTTTGTTGACGTTGCAAGATAATAAACCTTAATAAAGAGAGATTTTATTAATAAAGGGATTTTAGGATAGATAATCATGATTACATTAGTGAAAATTTTTGCCAGGTGTTACATTCTCCCTTCCTTTAAGAAATTTTGTCCCGAAATTTAGGAAGTGCTCCTGGCTTCTGACTCTACTGGAAGCAGATGAGGATATTTTCGCTTCATCTGGTCTTGTCGTTCCCAGGTGAACTCAGGACCTAGTCTTGAGTTCCAATGAACTTTGACCAACTTGATTCGATTCCGTTTGAGCTTCTGTATTTTTCAGTCCATGACTTCTATAGGTTCCTCGACAAATCGAATCTTGTCATCAACTCCGATATCCTCAACAGGAACAATCAGTGATTCGTCGGATAAGCATTTCTTCAAGTTTGATACATGGAACACGTCGTGTATTCCGTTCAATTCTGAAGGTAATTCAAGTCGATAGGCAACTGGACCAATTCGATCAATGATCTTGAATGGTCCCACATATCTAGGACTCAGCTTTCCTTTCTTTCCGAATCTGATTACTCCTTTACAGGGTGAGACTTTCAACAGAACTTTATCTCCCACTTGGAATTCCAAAGGATTTCTACGATTGTCAGCATAACTCTTTTGTCGGTCTGCTTCAGCTTTAAACCTGTCTTTGATCTGGAAGAACCTGTCGGTGGTCTCCTGAACAATTTCAGGCCCTGTCAGTTGTTACTCTCCAACTTCAGCCCAACAAAGAGGGGATTTATGAGCTTCATCCTATACTAGATTTATTAAATTTCCATAACGTGGTACCCAAACTCGATCGATCAAGTACAATGTACCATCAGACTTCGTTATGAATTCACACTCGAGTCCTCGTAATCTCTCGGTTCTTATGTTCAGAGGTTTCAAGGCTTCTTTTTGTGCATCTCGAATTCGACTGGTAAGGCTTGTTTGAATCGTTAATCCTAATGCACGGACACGAAGTGGTTTTTCTCTTTCCTTTCTACTTAAAGCATCAGCTACAACATTTGCTTTACCTGGGTGGTAGCGAATGTCACAGTCGTAGTCATTGAGTAGTTCTACCCACCTTCGTTGCCTCATATTTAGATCTTTCTGATCAAATATGTGCTGGAGGCTTTTGTGATCGGTGAAGATTGTGCACTTGGTGCCATAGAGATAATGTCTCCAAATCTTGAGTGCAAAAACAACTGCTCCCAATTCCAATTCATGTGTTGTGTAATTTTTCTCGTGCACTTTAAGTTGAGGTGAAGCATAGGCTATTACTTTTTTTCCTTGCATGAGCACACATCCAAGGCCTAATCGGGATGCGTCACAGAAAACTACGAATCCATCAGTTCCTTCTGGAAGGGATAAGATTGGTGCACTACACAACTTTTGTTTAAGCAGTTGGAAAGCTTCTTCTTGATTTTCTGTCCACTCATATTTCTTGTCTTTTTTAGTCAATTGGGTTAAGGGTTGAGCTATAGAAGAAAAACTTTCAATGAATCTACGGTAATAACCAGCTAGTCCCAAAAATTGTCGCACTTCAGTGGGGGACCTTGGTGTCTCCAAATTCTTAATTGCTTCAACTTTTGTTGGATCAACTAGGATACCATTCTCATTGTACATGCCCTAAAAAGTGGACTTCTCGAAGTCAAAATCGCACTTGGAAAATTTGGCATATAACATTTCTTCTTTTAGCAATTCTAGAATCAGTTTCAAGTGTTGTTCATGTTCCTTCTTGGTTCTTGAATAGATAAGTATGTCATCGATGAATACTATCACGAATTTATCCAAGTATGGCTTACAAACTCTGTTCATAAGGTCCATGAACACAGCCGGTGCATTCGTTAGACCAAATGGCATGACCAGAAATTCATAATGGCCATAGCGAGTTCTGAAAGCGGTTTAGGAATATCTTCTTCTGCAAAACGTAAATGATGATACCCGAATCACAAGTCGATCTTTGAGTAATAGCTTGATCCTTGCAACTGATCAAACAGATCATCAATTCTCGGTAGTGGGTACCGATTCTTAATAGTAAGTTTGTTCAGTTCTCTGTAATCGATACACATTCGAAAAGAGTCGTCCATCTTTTTCACAAATAAGACTGAAGCTCCCCAAGGTGAGAAACTTGGTCTTATAAATCCTTTGTCTAGTAATTCCTGAAGCTGATTAGATAACTCCTGCATTTCTGATGGTGCAAATCTATATGGAGATCGAGCTATCGGAGCGTCATCTTGAACCAGATTGATTCTGAATTCGACTTGATGCTGAGGAGGTAATCAAGGAAAATCTTCAGGGAAAACTTCTGGAAATTCCGGTACTACAGGAATATCCTCTATCTTTCGCTCTTTAGCCTTTGTGTCGACTACGTTGACAAGAAAAGCCGGACATCCTTTCATCTCGAATGCTTTGCCCTTAGGGTTTTGAATCTTGAGTTTGGGGCAATCATTTCTGAAATGTCCGATGACACCGCACTCGAAACTTCCAGAAGTTTGGCTTCCTGTGGGTGTTGCTATTTTTGCATAACAGTCGCGAGTCACATGACCGAAACGGTTACATCGGTTACATTTCCAGCATTCACCAATATGAATTCTTCCACACCTGTTACAAGTGGAGCCCTGTCCTGGTTCTCTTTCGTTTGCTGCAAACATTCTTCCTGCTCCTTGGTTTCTTTTGAACTGACCTCCTGAGTTACCATTCCACTTCCGTTTGAGTTCTCCGAGTGTCTGATTCTTGGTAACTATTTTTCTTCAGGTTCGGCGGTGGTCGTTTTCTTACCGAGTCTTTCAGAGTTCCCATACGAACTGCATTATCAATTAAAGATTTTGCCAGCTCTCGGGCTGACTGGATATTGGTTGGTTTGGAGGAGGTAACCATTCCTCGGATTTCGGGAGCTAAGCCCCAAATGAACCTCTCGATTCTTGCATATTCAGGCGTAACCAGTCGGGGTACCAGTCGAGCCAATGCGTTGAATCGGGAAGTATATCCTCAAATGTTAGCACCTTCCATCGTTAACTGCCAGGATTCATATTCGATTTTCTGAAGTTCGTTTCGGGGACAGTACTCCTTTAACAACATTTCTTTTAATTCTTCCCAGGTTAGACGGTAAGCGGCATCTTCTCAAAGATTTTGAATTATGGAGTTCCAGCACTCGAGTGCCTCATCACGGAATGAACATACTCCGTATTTTATCCGTTCGAAAGGATTGCAATCATTGATTTTCAGTACAGATTCCATCTTCTCGATCCATCGGATAATTTCCAAAGGACCTTCGGCACCGGTAAATTCTCTCGGTCCGCAACCTTGGAAAGTTTTGTATGAGCACCCGCGTACCGTACTACCCAAGGGGTTTTCGTTTAGATTTTCAGTTCTAGGAGTTCCTCACTTTGAAGTATTAGTTGTATTTAAGGGGTTTTGGCGTGCGTTGCGGTTAGCCTCATGTTGCTCGAGTGTCGTATTTACATGTTGAGCGATTAGTTGAGCTAACTCGTCTTGAGAGGAAGGTAATCCGGACGCTTGATTATTAGTTGCTTGTCTTGTTTTTGGTGCCATGTTCTTTTTAGAAAAAGAATATAATTTTGTTAGTTTTGGAAAAATGATATTTTTCTAAATTGTAAGGAATTAAATAGCATCATTAATAACACAAACATAGATATAATCATCAAAGAGTGGGATTTTATAATTACCAAAATACTACCAAAATTAGGTGTATCTACTTACACCTTAATCACCCACCATAGTTTCTAGTTTCTACCAAGTTCATCACAACCACACAATAGACAACATGTTCAAAGTTAAGTTAAATAACAACTACCATAATAGACATACTACCCAAAATAATCATACTACTTGTGAGCTATGGCTAGTGAATGCTCATCAAGTAACCCACACATGGCTCTATCATGCCATTCTTCATCTCAAGGTTTCCCACTCTGGCCTCCGTCAGCAATCCCTGATCCTTCAAATCATTCACAAATTGGTACAACGCGTCACGTGTTTGGTCATCGATGCCTTGCTTATGTTCAATAGCAAGGACGTTGTTTACCATGTTGTGAACAATGTTCTCATAGGCTTAGAACTTGGCGAGAAGAATCATTAGCATCTCATGATCAGAGGGTTCCTCGGCCACAGGCTCGGTGCGAGAGGCGGTGGTGGAGGAGGTGGGATCACGGCCAATTGGAATGCAGCAAAAGGGGCCGGTGCATCGCGGTTTGCCCTGGTCCTCTTTTGGGTGTACACTTATAAGGGTGCGGCTCCCGAAGTAGACCCGGCATCTCTTGATGCAATCACCGGGCACCACTCGACCGGTGATAGGGGAATACTGCTGTCACTGGAGTCTGAGTCGGATACGATCACTACTGAGGTCGACATCTGAAAAGAACATATCAATTCAAGTTAGTAATAATCAATTATATATATATCTTGTTACCTTTTTGTTTCGAGAGGTGGGAAAGGAGAGCGTGTTTGAACATACGGTTATAGTTTAGAAAACTTTATATTTTCTAATTCTCTATAACTATTGGCTCTGATACCAACTTCTGTCACACCCCGAAAATCTTAACTTAACACAGAGGAAGTCTTAACTTAAGCCGTTCGGGTTATGACAGATGCCGATAGCCAACAATAATAGACAATCAATAATAAAAGCATTATCTTTTCTTATAAGAAAATATTTACAAAATCAGAGTTTGTTACACGTACAAATGCACGGTTTACAATACTTCACTTTTGTTCAAACACCCTACGCTCTCATTTCCATGCCACCTCAAAATCTTCACTTACCTGAAAAGCATATTAAAATATCGATCAACACAATGTGTTGGTGAGTTTCCCTTTATATCAAAATAGTCCATATATATATATATATATATATATATATATATATATATATATATATATATATATATATATATATGAATCGGAAACATAATCCAAATAATTAACAAGTCTGATATCAATTCGTGTGTAATCGTCACTACACCCCGAATTATATCCAAGATATCTGTGTATAATGGCTTACCGCCATTATAACACCAAACCGTGTGTAATGATCTACCGTCATTACATCACAAATCAATAGGCATTTCATTTCTTAAACAAATTGAGCTGTTGTAGACTAGCTAAGAATACAACATTACGTATGACATCTCAGTTGATAACTCGAAACATACCATACTCAAAATATACCCACTTTTAACCCAACGCGAATGGAAGTGGGGGGCGTCACCCCGATAGATCTACCCATATTTCGGTGCCCTTACTAATTCGGTTAACAGTTATTTAGCCAACTAGACTCATCCCACATTATACACCAATTTGTAAAATAAAATTCCTTTATAAAACATCAACGAAATCAATATGTAATAACGAATATACTTTTCCCCCAAAACACAATTAAATATCGTTTTAAAAACATTTCAAGTTAAAAATCGAGGGGGTTCGATAGAGAAACTCACTGTCTTGAAGCTTTTCCAAAATTCCTGTGTCCTATATTAGAACAAGTTTTGTTAATAAAAACTTGATTTTAGTTTTTGTACAAAAATCCTTTTAAATTTGTTAGTCCTATTCTAACGTACACATAAGCACATAGCACATAAGCGAATACACATAGTTCGGTTTTTCGTTATTTATTATTTAATTAATTAATTAATTAAATAATATGATCTTGAATGGTCCAACATATCTAGGACTCAGCTTTCCATTCTTTCCGAATCTGATTACTCCTTTCCAGGGAGAGACTTTCAACAGAACATTATCTCCCACTTGGAATTCCAAAGGCTTTCTACGATTGTCAGCATAACTCTTTTGTCGGTCTGCTGCAACTTTTAACCTGTCTTTGATCTGGAAGACCCTGTCGGTGGTCTCTTGAACAATTTCAGGTCCTGTCAGTTGTTTCTCTCCAACTTCAGCCCAACAAAGAGGGGATCGACATTTTCTCCCATACAAGGCTTCAAACGGTGCAGCCTTAATACTATAGTGGTAGCTGTTATTGTAGGAAAATTCAGCTAACGGTAAATGAATATCCCAGCTTTTGCCAAAATTGAGAACGCAAGCTTGTAACATATCTTCCAAGGTTTGGATGGTTCTCTCGCTTTGACCATCGTTTTGGGGATGATAAGCGGTGGTCATGTCTAAGCGTGTGCCTAAAGATTCTTGCAGAGATTGCCAAAATCGGGAGATGAAACGACCGTCTCTGTCGAAGAAGATGGAAACAAGTACGCCATGTTTAGCCACAATCTCTTTCAGATATAATCGAGTCAACTTTTCCAGGCTATCTATCTCGCGAATAGGAATGAAGTGAGCGGATTTTGTTAGTCGGTCTTCAATAACCCAAAATGAATCGTGGTTATTGGGGGTAGTTGGCAATTTAGTCACAAAATCCATTGTGATGTTTTCCCATTTCCATTGTGGAATATTAGGCTGCTGTAATAGTCCAGATGGTTTCTGGTGTTCAGCTTTTACCTTTGAGCATGTCAGACACTTACTGACATAAACCTCTATATCTCCTTTCATGTTTGGCCACCAATAAAATTCTTGGAGATCTTTATACATCTTGGTTGCTCCTGGGTGAATTGAGTAATTGGATTTATGAGCTTCATCCAATACTAGATTCCTTAAATTTCCATAACGTAGTACCCAAACTCGATCGATCAAGTACAATGTACCATCAGACTTCGTTATGAATTCACACTCGAGTCCTCGTAATCTCTCGGTTCTTATGTTCTGAGGTTTCAAGGCTTCTTTTTGTGCATCTCGGATTCGAGTGGTAAGACTTGTTTGAATCGTTAATCCTAATGCACGGACACGAAGTGGTTTTTCTCTTTCCTTTCTACTCAAAGCATCAGCTACAACATTTGCTTTACCTGGGTGGTAGAGAATGTCACAGGCGTAGTCATTGAGTAGTTCTACCCACCTTCGTTGCCTCATATTTAGATCTTTCTGATCAAATATGTGCTGGAGGCTTTTGTGATCGGTGAAGATTGTGCACTTTGTTCCATGGAAATAATGTCTCCAAATCGTGAGTGCAAAAACAACTGCTCCCAATTCCAAGTCATGTGTTGTGTAGTTTTTCTCGTGCACTTTGAGTTGACGTGAAGCATAGGCTATTACTTTTTATCCTTTGTTGGTGTATGATGACAGTAGTTCAGTATCTCGTGTTTTGCATGTGTCTATAATCGTTTTAGTTTGTTTCGTTTCTGTTTGAATATTTTTTTATGTAAGTCCGCCATGTATGTTAGCGAACTTGGGAATAGCGAAGTTAGACAACTTCGCGTAGTATGTTAAGCGAAGTTGTCAAAGTCTATATATACTTCGGCTTAGGTTTGTTTGTATAAAGGTTTTAAGGACGACAGAACGTGTGTTAGTTATTATTGATATCACGTGTTGAAGCTTTGCAATATAATAGAGTTTATTAGTATTGTTCCGTGTGTTATACTTTACCGATTCAACGTATTGCTTATCTTACACTCGTATCGTATTACGTGGGGATTCCGCACCCTCGTTTTACGAGATACTCCTGTGTAGGTCCGGCTGGGAACTCACAATTGGTATCAGAGCATTTGCTCGTGATTGTGTGGTTCGGGATTATCACACGGGTGTTAAGATCGTTCCGTTCGACTATTCACGGAACGAGTTTACGTTGAAATATCTAGTTTTTGTGTCTTGTCCATCGTCCACCATCAAATATACCCCAAAACACCTTCGCATACCTCGCAATACACCCAACTAAAACCCGAAAAACCTCGTGTTCATCAAGCGAAGTTGCCGTCAACTTATGTAGAGTTTAAACGAACTTATAGGGTTTAAGCGAAGTTACTGTGAAGCGAAGTTAATAAGATGCGAAGTTAGGAAGCAACGAGGTTGAGTGTTCAGCGAAGTTAAGCTTCAAGCGAAGTTGTAACAACTTCGCTATCTGCTCACTGTTCACAGAATGTATATTTTTTTTGTAATTTTGAGTCTTGTTTCTTTCGACTATGACTTCAATAAATATCACAGAACTGGTAAAGATGGAGGTTGAAGCCAGTTCAGCAACTAAAGCTCCAAAACTGCTTAAGGGTACCGATTTCGTTGCATGGAAAGATCGGTTTGAACAGTATGTGAAGTATCAAGATATTAAGATGTGGGTTTGCATTCAAGACGGGTACATTCCACCAACATCCATGTTTGAAGGTCGTGAACAGATTAAGAAGTACAGTAAGATGGAAGAGGATGAAAAGAAAATGTATGAGGCATAGAGTAAAGCTCATGCAGCTATAACAATGGCTCTTCCACAAGAGATTCTTCATACTTTCAAGAAATACAAAACTGCTAGAGAGCTATGGGAAGCACTAGAAAATATATATGAAGGTAATGTGGGGATACGTACTTCCAAGACAAAGCTGCTAAAAACCCAATTCTCTGTATTCAAGTATTTGAAAAATGAATCACTTGATGATATCATCACACGATATTATCATTTGATGACCGAACTAAATAATTACTCAATTGAATACAAGGAAGAAGAGGTAGTAGAGAAACTTCTTGATGCTCTTCCACCGAAATGGGTAATGTACACTGTACTGATGAGAGAAGATAAAGATTTTGACAAGATTGATTTGGAAACAGTGGTCAATAAGTTACGAAATTTTGAACTAAACATGGTTCGAAAGGAGACACCAACTGATCAGGTTCAGGATCCGGGAATGTATGGTGCTAAAGTCACTCCGAGCTCAAGTTCAAAATTAGAATCCACTGCCTACTACTCTAAGGGGGAATCAAACTCCACTCTAGATGGTCATGTGATACTCAATATAGATGGTGACGTATGTTTAGTAGCAGTAGGGAGTAATTCCTCAAAGCCTCAAACTACAACTGGAAATTTCTCATCCAATGCTCCAAACAATAACTACTCACAGATGCCTATGAGTGTGAAATCTGCTGAACCACAGTTTGCCCTCTATGCATCTTTCATTGCATCTTATGAGAACTATATCAAACGTAAAATAGTAGACCCTGCAACTTTGGATGAAGACTATGATCAGATCGATGCTGATGATTTGGAAGAGATGGATCTGCAGTGGCAGATGGCTATGATAGTAAGAAGGGTAAAGAGATTCATGAAGAAAACGGGTAGAAAGTTCGTTGGAGAAAGACCAGGGTTTGATAAATCAAAGGTTCGATGTTACAACTGTCAACAAAATGGACACTTTGCCAAGGAATGTACAAATAAGAGAGTCGAACGAAGTTAGAACAGGCCTGCACAACAGAATGGGGGTGGTAGTGAAAATATGGCTATGGTATCTCGACAGAATGGTGGATACAACTAGAATTTACAAGTTGAGGAAGTGTTCGAACAGGCTAATTTGGTAAACATCGAAACTGGAGGAAGTGAGAGAGAGATGGGAGAAGATCAGTCATACATGAGAAGTGAACGATCAGCTCTCTGATTTAAGTTCTGAACTTCATTGTGAACAATGTGAAAATCTGTCTGAACAATTAAAAACATTAACTGATCAGTTTGTTAGTTTGGATACTCAATTTAAAAACCTAAAAGAAGAACATCACTACTCTAAAACTAAAGAAAATAGTTACTCGGTAAAAATAAAAGCTAGTGAAAAGGATATCAGAAGTCTTAAAGCCAGTCTAGCTGAAAAAATACAAGTAATTGATCTTAGTTATGAAGTGTTAGAAGAAAAGACCAAACTAATTGCTGAAAAAGATAAACAGATAGCTGATTACCAGGTAAGAGTGGTGGAACTAAACAGGAAAATTGAACAATTTAGAAATTCTTCAGCAATGCTAGATCACATCATAAGGGTTCAACGTTCCCCGGAATTGGATTTTCTGAAGTTCCACCACCGTATAACAATAACTATACTTATGATCCTAGTGATCAGCGATCTGCAAATGTTGAGATTAGGCAGACAGTTCCAATCAAAGTTTCTACTAAAGAAACTGAAGTTAATAAGAGCGAAACGAGTAAGTCAATTTCTAATGTTGCGATTTCTGTCCCTAGCTCTGTCTCATCAAATTCGGACAAGTCTTCCGAATTGGGTGAGATAAAAGAAAAGGTTGTGTTACTAAAACGTGGGGAGGAATATAAGCCCGATGAAAAGAAATCTTCCCTAAATCCGTTCGTCCCACCATATGTTAGACAAACGGGTAATAACGTAACCTCGACATCTGCAACCACTGTTGAGACGAAGGTTCAAAACAGAAGTTGTTTCAGATGCAATAAAGTAGGACACCTTGTAGCTGATTGCCCTCTAAAACAGAGAAAATTTAGAGGTATGAGGCCTCCGAAAACTGAGAATAAAACGAATACTAATTATGATGTTGTTAAGAATGTGAACACACCAAATTTCAGTCACCGGACTAATCCAAGATTTCAAAGAAATCAGTCTCGTTTTTTCCCAGTAAACTACCAAACCAACAATTATAATTTAGTTAATTCATGAAGGTTTGGATGGCCTCATAGCCAGTCCTCTAGAAGGTTTCCGTTCAGAACTTATAGAAACTATCCTCAAACTGACTTTGGGAAATCAAGGTGCTGGATACCTGATAACAGGTTTACTCAACCCAAGACCCGTAGGACTTGGGTCCCCAGATTTTAATCTATTTCTTTAATTGTGCAGGAACAGTCAAACAGGGCTGTAAACAAATATGTGGGTTGTTGACAGTGGCTGTTCCCGGCACATGACTGGTAACAAGAAATTGTTACGTGACTGGAAATCTGTTCAAGGAGGAAGGGTTAGTTTCGCTGGAGAGAGTGGAGGTAGAATCAGTGATATTGGAACTGTGACGAATGGAAGAATAAAGTTAGAGAAGGTGAATTTTGTGGAAGAGTTGAAGCATAACTTGTTGAGTGTATCTCAGATTTGTGACAAAGAATACACGGTGCATTTTACTAAAAATGAGGCAATCGTTCTTTATCCTGGTTTCAAGATACCAGACGCCTGGGTTTTGATGAAAGCTCCAAGAGAAAAGAACACGTATGTAATGGATATGAGGTCAACTGAGATGACAACAGAAGAGTCATGTCTTCTGTCAAAGGCAACTAAGTCTGAGTCAGAGTTGTGGCATCGAAGAATGGGACATATACATCTTCGCAAAATGAATTACATTGTCAAGAATGGGCTGGTACTTGGGGTTCCCTTGAAGAATTTTAACTTTGAAGATCAATGCTTGTCGTGCAAGAAAGGAAAGCAACACAAAAAGCCTCATCACACCAAGAAGGTTAACTCAATTGTCAGCACCCTAGACCTACTACACATGGATCTCTTTGGTCCTGTGAATGTAAAGAGTCTAGGTGGAACGTCATACTGCTTGGTTGTAACCGATGATTACTCTCGATACTCTTGGGTATACTTTCTAAAGGCAAAAGATGAGACAGTTCAGTTGGTAATTAACTTGATTACCAAGGTTGAAAATATTGTTGGGAGAAAGGTAAAGTACATTAGGAGTGATAATGGTACAGAGTTCAAGAACTATCAGATGGAGATGTTCTGCTTACAGAAAGGGATAGAACACCAGTACAGCGCCCCGTATACTCCGCAACAAAATGGAGTAGCTGAGAGAAAGAATAGAACACTAATCGAAGGAGCCAGAACCATGCTGGCAGATGCTAAACTTCCCGTGGTGTTCTGGGCTGAGGCTGTTGCTACAGCCTGCTATATCCTTAATCGTGTTTTAACTATTAAAAGATTAAATAAAACATGTTATGAACTTATGCATGGTAGAAAGCCAAACTTGAAGGGTCTTGAACCTTTCGGATCCCATGTTCGATATTAAAGACTAACTCTAAATTTGGTGAGAAAGCCGGCGAAGGTATCTTAGTCGGATATGTTGTTGGGACCCCCAACAGAAGAGTCTTTAATTTATCGAACATCAAGGTTGAGGTGGTCTGTAACACTGACATTACGAGTTACAAATCACCAAGGCCTAGCATGGGACCTGCTGAAACTTTCGACTATGATAAACTATTCAAATCATTTAATGTGCCTTACTTGGATTTTGCAGAAGTTGATGAGAAAATTGCTTCACAGATTCTGTATGACGAGGAGGAAAATATTGAGCAACGGCCTCAATACGATGAAAGTCAACCAACCTAGTCAAGTGCTGTTGATACTCCTACTGTCTCTACTGAAGAAGAATTCTACAATCCATTTCACACTCAACATCAATCACACACTGATGAACTCTCTTCAAATTTAGAAAATAATCTGGAAGTCGGTCCGATTCATACCACTAGAATTCACAAAAATCACCCTTTGGAGAACGTGATGATAGGTAATTCGTCTGACGATGTTCGAACAAGAAGAAGTTTGGATGAACACACATGTGTTTACGCAAGCATTAAAGACACGGGTATTATAAATGAATCCTTGCTTCATCAGCCAGATTGAACCAAAGAATTATCAAATGGCTCTAAAGGATAGCTCGTGGGTCGAAGCCATGCAGGAAGAACTAGCACAGTTTGAGAAGATGGAAGTATGGAAATTAGTTGAAAAACCACAGGACGTGAAGGCTATAGGTACTAAGTGGGTGTTTAAATGTAAGAGAGATGAGAAAGGGATAATCATACGCAACAAGGCAAGATTGGTAGTGAAAGGGTTTAATCAGCAGGAAGGAGTCGATTACAATGAAGTGTTTGCTCCTGTGGCAAGATTGGAGGCAATTCGATTATTTCTGGCATTTGCTGCACACAAAGAGATGAAAGTGTTCCAGTTAGATGTGAAAAGTGCCTTTCTTAATGGTAAAGTCGATGAGGTGGTGTATGTTGAACAACCTCCGGGTTTCCCTGACCCAGATTTTCCTGATCATGTGTACAAACTGAGCAAAGCGTTGTATGGATTACATCAGGCTCCTCGTGCCTGGTACGCAACCTTGTCCGACTACTTGCTTGAGAATGGGTTCGAAAGAGGAAAGATCGATAGTACGCTGTTTGTCAAGAGAAAAGGGGGAGATTTTCTACTCGTTCAAGTCTATGTGGACGACATCATTTTTGTTGCATCAAAAGTCACCATGTGTCAGGAATTTGAAGCATTCATGAAAAAGAGGTTTGAAATGAGCGCCATGGGCGAATTAACTTTCTTTTTGGGATTGCAGGTAGATCAGAAGAAAGATGGGATGTTTATTCGTCAAACGAAATATGTCCATGATGTGCTCAAACGCTTCAAGATGGACGATAGCACCCCATTTGACACTCCAATTTACGTCAACCACAAACTGGGTGCTGATTCTGACAGTGATGAAGATGTTGATCCCACCAAATATCGAGCAATCATAGGTTCTTTAATGTATCTAACTGCATCTAGACCTGACATTATGTTTGCAGTTTGTCTTTGGGCTCGTTTTCAGGCAAACCAGAAGGAGTCTCACATGATGGGAGTGAAGAGAATCTTGCGGTATCTCAAAGGGAAGCCAAAGTTGGGACTATGGTACATGAAAGGGGGAGAACTGGATTTGGTAGCTTACACAGATTCTGACTATGGAGGTTGCAATCAGAATAGGAAGTCCACAACCGGTGGATGTCAGTTTCTCGGAGAAAGATTGGTGTCGTAGCAGTGCAAGAAACAGACCTCAGTAGCCATTTCCACCTGTGAAGCAGAGTACATGGCAGCATCAAACTGCTGCTCCCAGGTTCTATGGATAAAACAGCAATTGCGCGATTATGGTCAGAATTTCACTCAAACTCCTATTTGTATTGCTAACATTGCTGCAATCTCAGTAACTAACAATCCCGTAAAACACAGTAAAACTAAACATATTGACATTCCTCATCATTTTATACGGGATTGTGCTGAGAAGAAATTAATTGTGCTTGAAAAAGTTGATTCATTGGAAAATTTTTCCGATCTTTTTACTAAAGCGTTTGACCGATCCCGTTTTAAAAATCTTGTTGAGCTTAATGGGATGATCAATCCCGAGTAACCTTGTTTTAAATTTTATTGGAAAAAAAAACCATCACTAACACTTAAAATTATTTCGGTTGCTCAAGTTTGAAGGACATATCTTCGGATATGTTTGGTCCTTATCTCTACTTGTAGCTTTTGAGGATAGCCATTAACTGGATGACTGAAAGTGACCGGAGCGGTTTTTGATGTGCTTTGGTTCGTTCGCTTAAAAATTACTCATTCATACTTAGTTAGAAGGACACATACTTGTATGTGGTCGGTCCAGCTAATCCATTGGATCCTCAGGATAGCCATTTACCTGATGACTTTGACTTGTTCGGGGCGTTAGAATTTTAAATTTTTTTTTTGGGAGATGATATAATTTTTCAAGTCTATAACTTCGTAAGAAGTTTCAATACGATGTTTAAAAGAAAATTGATCCAACCCTGGAAAGTGATAGAAAAACTGATTTTGTGTGCTTAACTGGTGAAGTTATTAGGCCTAAAAGACTCTAGAACAGTCATTGTATGTTATGGTAGCTTTCTATGGTATCCGTAAAAGTAGAAGTGATACAAACTAAATCTTCTCGATTTATTGTGGAGAATCACTCTGAGCTGTGCATGTCTCCATATACATCTTTCCAAATGATAGGCAGAAAAGTGATTACCCAGTCATACACGAGCCCGTGAGTGTTCTGATTCCCGCGGAGATAGTACTACGTACCTGCAGTGATCCAGATCTGGGACTTGCAGTTGAATTCAATTATGAAGTCGTATAAAGATGTTTATTTATTTAAAAAAAAACTTATGGTTATTATTGTTAAGCCTTCTGAAGCTGATTTTATTACACATATCTAGAAAGAGGCAAGATGACTCGGTCAACATATGAGATATAACTAGAAGAAGAATCCGAAGATCGATGTGTGCTTACTGACCAATCAGACACTACGGGTCGAAGTCAATTCGGGGTGACTTGGGGAAAGCCAAATATGCTTTGAGAATGATAGGAGGCATCACAATCTCTCATGTGATGTCCATCTAAATTTTGAGCTTAATTGAACCTAATCCGTATCACAGAAGCGATGAAAACCATACTAAGGTTTATACCTGCTTACAACCTGTTTCTTTATGTCATAATACCGCTGAACATGGATCTATGTGACAGCCACTTAATTAGTATGATTTCAGTTCGGATCTTTTCTAAAACATGCAGGTTTTCGTCAAGACTGAAATTTGATCCCGTTTATTTTATTACTCAAATTTTCGTTGCCTACTTTTGTTTTATGGTTTAAAACTTGGTTACTTGGTTCTTTGATCGTAAAGTTTAAATCGTTAACGGAGAATTTTAAAAGCGTCTTGCATTTTGATCAATTTTATAAGGTTCTGTTTGTAAATTAATATAGGCGAAGTTAATTGGTGAGCTAATAGGAGAAGTTGACTAATTGGTTGAAAAAGGCGAAGTTAATTTTGGACGAAGTTAACACAACTTCGCCTATGGGGTTGCTTCTAACTATAAGAGGGGATTCGGTGGTCAAACTTGTCAAACTATTTTCAACCCATAACCCTCGGCGAACTTATACAATCGACATAAACTCTAATCAACCCTCATTCAAATATGTTTCTTGTCCGTGATTAAGGTTCGCAGGATCCAAGAGACCCGTAATTCGTTCTATATGGTGATAATTGGTGTCACGATGATTCGTTTTGTGGTCTCGCTTGCTGCAACCCACTAAACCCTCATTTAACAATTTGTTTTTACAGTTCTTAGTAACAAATGTGGTCCTGTGGATATCAATCGAGTAAACTCTTTCATATTTTCATCCTCAAATCGGCAAAACTAAACCACAAATGGGTCATCGTGATACGCCGATTACGAGGCGAAGTTAGGGTTTAGGCGAAGTTGTACTCAACTTCGCCATATGACTAACTTCGCCTGCACATGAAAATATTACCTAAGTGTTCTGATCTGTTTACTAAGGCAAAGTTGGGCTTCTGCGAAGTTAAACATAAGAGATATCATAACTTCGCTCATGGTAATAAGCGAAGTTTATGATCTGCTACGTCAATGTTCTAACTTAGACCGTTTGTTGTGCAGATATGGCTGCTGTGGCAGGTGCTGGTGGTGCTGGTGATGACGAAGGTGGTGACAACAACCGACAGTTCTTTCCGGGTCACAACATGTATAACACTTTGGATCCGGATGCTAGTGGTATAGACGACTATCGTGAGATCATTTAATTCCTTGTTCGCTCACGTATTTTTCACGCCATCACGAATACTCTTCCCATTTCGCTACCAAATATCGAAGACTTTTGGCGAACAGTTGAATATGACTGTAGAGTTGATCCTCCGGTTATGCGCGCTACAGTGAACAATCAGGTAGTACAGTTCTCGGTAGATCAAATAAGGGTTGCTTTACAGTTCGGGGTTGAAACTACAAATGATCCAACAGACTTTCCGGCTACATTCAGAGATGGTACGTTTTTGCGCATGGGTTATTCGGGTCCGTTGGGTGACACTCAAAGGAGAAAGGGATTTTTGTTAGATCAGTGGCGGTTTCTGATGCACGTGATGATAGTCTGCATGTCTGGTCGTAAAGCTGGTACAGACGGTATGGGGGCAACGATGCAATCTGCAATGACTGCCCTGACTTACAACAAGCCTGCTTTAGTCAGATGGTGTTTTATGAGATTGATCGTCAGAGACGCGCGGTCGCTAGGGAAAGATTTTTGATGTATTCGAGATTCCTACAGATGATTCTGAATCACGTAGCTCCTACTCTGCCTCAACGACGTCCTATCTGTTATGTTGAAAGTGTGAGTAAGAGAATTTTTGCGCAATGTAGGTCATCAAGTGCTCGTAGCAAACCAGAACTTCATCCGTGGCACACTGCATTGTTTGGTTATTTGGTGAATCCTGCTTACGTTGCTCCTCCAGGAGATGAATTTCTTGATCCGGCACCGCAACAGACTGATGTTCCTCAACCACTACCTGTGGTACAGCAAGCACCGCCTGCTGATCCTGTTGTCGATCCGGAGCAACAGGTTGATCTTGAAGTTTCCTTTGGAGAGCAAGGTTTCTTTGACATGGACCGGGTTGATCCAGCCGCTAAAATTCAAGCCTCTGTAGCTGAGGTGTCTGGGGTCAATGTGTCCATGGTCGCTACATCGGTGGCGGATTCTGATAGAACCGATTCTGACTCCTCCACTAACGATATCGTAGAAGCACAACAAATTCTTGCCAGACAAGAAAGAATACATGGCAATAGAAAGAAAGATTCGGATGACAGTGAATTTGACTATGAGGAGGAGTTAGACAAGTTGGTACGAAGATCGAAGAAGGCCAGGGCTGGTGAAAGTTCAGGAGTTGGTGAAAGCTCAAGGGTGGTTCGTTTCTCTCCACCCTCGTTATCTAGTATGACTATGGTTCCTACTACTACGACTGTTACAGTGCCGATTACCACCAGTGTTTCTTTGGCGACCACGTCGTCGTCTTTTGGTACTCCTCCAACCACATTTCTGTTTATTGCTCCAGAGATAGCTTCCTTGCCGCCTCCTGTTCTTACTCCATCACAGGTTGTTGCAAGATTTGTTGAGCCTATAGTGGTTGTTACTGTGGGGTTACCTATTTCGTTACCACTTGCGGTTACGGTTCAGCCTACCTCGGATATTCCAATTAGTTTGGGCCTTCCTCCACCGTATGGTCAAGACATTTCTCACATAAGGTTTGATTTTTATGCTACTTTATCAGATTCTGAGAGGATAGCAGCTCTTGAACGGGTGGTTGCTGAACAGTCAAGAATTAATCTCATCCAAACTCATGCCATCCAGAGACTTGTGGCAGAGAATCAGTTACAGTCGTCCCTCCTTGTTGAACACGGTAAACTATTTGATGCTCTAAAACAGCTCTTAGCATCTCATGGGGAGACGAGCTGCAAGGGCGACGAGTTGAGAACCAAGAAGAGACAAGATAGAGACGATGATCCCAATGCATCGAAAGGTGCAGGTGGTGAGCTGCCAAGAACTGAACAAACTCTTGGGACTTCCACATCTCAGGGGGAGTCAACTGGTACATCAGGTGGATCAGATGGTGAAAATGTCATGGTTGTTGATGATGAGGAAACGTTGGGTGATGACGATGATTTAACAGATGATGTGTTAACTATTGATGAGATTGAAAAGATAGGAGAACAGATTGTGATTGATAGTGAGATAGAAGAAGGTGAGATTGTGGATGATAGTGTAGAACATGATATTCCAGATGTTAACAAGGTGAATGTGAGTCAAGATGTGGATGTGTCAGATGAGTCTGAATGGGAAGAACAGCCGAGATGGAAGGAAGGCTGTGCTCAGTGGTTCCTCAAGACAAAGAAGCCCGCAGTGCTGAGAATGTTCAAAAAGAGTTACAACATCAAGGGGTATGTTGAGTCGAAGAAAGGTATTATTTGCTGGCTGTATGATGAGCAGTTAAAGTTGTTTATGATTAAGCGTTATGATGGGATTCAGTACTTTAAAAAGGCTTTGAGATCACTGGACACCTTGCCTGAGTGTGAGGTGAAAGACTTAGCTAAATTGGGATTGATTAATAGGAGTGGTGACAATATGGCAAGAATAATTGGGAAGATCATGTGGAAAGAGAGTGTAAAAGAGAAGAAGTTTGAATTGCTAAAGCCTCAGAAAGGGATGTTAGTTGAAGATAAGGAAAGGGGAACGCGAGCTGATGGCAAGCCTTGGATGGTGATGAAGTATAAACCAATTCGGTGTTTGAAAGAGGTGCCAATGAAAATGATGCCTAAATATGTGTTAAAGAATCTCAAGTGGTGGTATGTCGACTGCCAGACTGCTAAAGCCGTTATGGAAGATGAGGACGAGCAGGAGATTCTGTGAGTGTATGATCCCATGCACTTGGTAAATTTGTCTCAAGCTGATTTACAGGTATTGAACGATAAGAAGATATTCTATATTCCTGCGTGGAAGGATGAAGCAAAGAAGTACCAAAAGGTGGTCTCTGTCTGTGTAAGGCAGGGAGTTCATGCTTGAAGACGAGTGGCACAAGAGTTTTGGGATTACAAGACACGAGAAAGAAGATAGAGATATGAAGCTACTGCCAAGGGGGAGTCTCTTGGTGCATGATGTCAGTAGTTCAGTATCTCGTGTTTTGCATGTGTCTGTAATCGTTTTACTTTGTATCGTTTCTATTTGAATATTGTTTTATGTAAGTTCACCATGTATGTTAGCGAACTTGGGAATAGCGAAGTTAGACAACTTCGCCTAGTATGTTAAGCGAAGTTGTCAAAGTCTATATATACTTCGGCTTAGGTTTGTTTGTAAAAAGGTTTTAAGGACGGCAGAACGTGTGTTAGTGATTATTGATATCACGTGTTGAAGCTTTGCAACATAATAGAGTTTATTAGTATTGTTCTGTGTGTTATACTTTATCGATTCAACGTATTGCTGATCTTACACTCATATCGTATTAAGTGGGGATTCCGCACCCTCGTCTTACGAGATACTCCTGTGTAGATCCGGCTGGGAACTCACATCCTTGCATGAGCACACATCCAAGGTCTAATTGGGATGCGTCACAGAAAACTACGAATCCATCAGTTCCTTCTGGAAGGGATAATATTGGTGAACTACACAACTTTTGTTTAAGCAGTTGGAAAGATTCTTCTTGTTTTTCTGTCCACTCATATTTCTTGTCTTTTTGAGTCAATTGGGTTAAGGGTTGAGCTATAGAAGAAAAATTTTCAGTGAATCTACGGTAATAACCAGCTGTCGCACTTCAGTGGGTGACCTTGGTGTCTCCCAATTCTTAATTGCTTCAACTTTTGTTGGATCAACTAAGATACCATTCTCACTGATTACATGCCCTAAAAAGTGGACTTCTCGAAGCCAGAAATCGCACTTGGAAAATTTGGCATATAAGCTTTCTTCTTTTAGCAATTCTAGAATCAGTTTCAAGTGTTGTTCATGTTCCTTCTTGGTTCTTGAATAGATAAGTATGTCATCGATGAATACTATCATGAATTTATCCAAGTATGGCTTACAAACTCTGTTCATAAGGTCCATGAACACAGCCGGTGCATTCGTTAGACCAAATGGCATGACCAGAAATTCATAATGGCCATAGCGAGTTCTGAAAGCGGTTTAGGAATATCTTCTTCTGCAACACGTAACTGATGATACCCGGATCACAAGTCGATCTTTGAGTAATAGCTTGATCCTTGCAACTGATCAAACAGATCATTAATTCTCGGTAGTGGGTACCGATTCTTAATAGTAAGTTTGTTCAGTTCTCTGTAATCGATACACATTCGAAAAGAGCCGTTCTTCTTTTTCACAAATAAGACTGGAGCTCCCCAAGGTGAGAAACTTGGTCTTATAAATCCCTTGTCTAGTAATTCCTAAAGCTGATTAGATAACTCTTGCATTTCCGATGGTGCTATTCTATACGGAGATCGAACTATCAGAGCGGCATCTTGAACCAGTCGATTCTGAATTCGACTTGACGCTGAGGAGGTAATCCTGGAAAATGTATATATTATCAGTTGTATTTATGTGCATAATATTAGTATGAAGCTTGAGAGAGAATTGGGCAACAATTTGTTAATGCTAAAACTCAACATGATCGGGTTGACATGCGAAGTTGTTTTCTTTGTGGTCAACATGGCCATTGTAAGGCCCCGTCACCGGTAACCCTACTTTCGTGTTGGATTACTCATAAACGCAGTTCTAAATATCAGAGTTAATTAAAACATTCGCGGAATTTAAAAACTTTCATAAAACATTTCGTAACAAAACACGTCTTGTCTTAAAACATCATTTTGTCTTTCAAAATAAACTAACCATTAAACTTAAACGTCTTGAGTCTTTCGATGCCAGCCTCTTATTCAGTGCCACGTGTCTCCTCAAGCGAGCTGCCTCATCCTACTCACCTGCGTGCATACTAAAAGTCAGCTACGCTGAGTGAGTTCTAGTTAATCACATAATCATACAATACATTTTTACATTTCATACTTAACCTCTTAACTTTCTTTCATACACACCTAAGTGCATATACTTTCATTCTTACCTTCGTACTTTCTATACATACATAATCATACGTTTTAAAGAGCCTTTCGCCCTATAACCTCACAGATATTATAAGGGTCTGGTCCCTAACATCACAGATATTATAAGGGTCTGGTCCCTAACATCACAGATATTATAAGGGTCTGGTCCCTAGCATCACAGATATTATAAGGGTCTGGTCCCTAACATCACAGATATTATAAGGGTCTGGTCCCTAACATCACAGATATTATAAGGGTCTGGTCCCTAACATCACAGATATTATAAGGGTCTGGTCCCTAGTTTTCGAATATTAGCAGGGTTCGATTCCCTCTTCGTTACCATACAACCATACATCATACCTCGAGTATTATTAGGGCTCGGTACCCTTTTCGTAACCATACAACCATACAACCGTCTTTTCCTTCTTTTATTAACTTTATTACATTCATACACATAAGCATACATATCATACTTACCTTATACATAGCGTTACAACCTGACGGTACGTGCAATATCCGAAGATCGTTCACATACCATCAAGCAATCATTCATACATATCACATATGGCATACACTTATCACTTAGGATAGATGTATTAACAACACATCGAGTATGCACACGGCCCCGAAAACATAACAAGGAATGGGGCTAGAAACTCACCTGAACACGGTTACGTTCACCGTTAATCGTAATCCCTTTCTTCAGTTGTGCACGGCTGACTGTATAACAAGTATACGTATCAATTAACTATCACTTCTCATATTGCATTTCTATCTTTATATGACCCACAACGAACGGGGGTCCGGGGACAGCGCCCCTGGCAGCGGGGTCTAGGGGCGGCAGCCCCTAGCAGGGTCCAAGGGGCAGAGCCCCTGGCTGGGGTCGAGCTGTCTTAACACATTTTTCATTAGGTTTTTAATTTATTTCCTAATCGAAATTGACTTTAAGCGAAGTTAAACCTTAGGCGAACTTAGCTTTAAGCGAAGTTAAACCTTAAGCGAACTTAGCTTTAGGTGAAGTTATCAGTTAGGCGAACTTGGCCGTAAGCGAAGTTATAAATTAGGCGAACTTGGCCTCAAGCGAAGTTACCAGTTAGGCGAACTTGGCCGTAAGAGAAGTTATCAATTAGGCGAACTTGGCCTCAGGCGAAGTTACCAGTTAGGCGAACTTGGCCGTAAGCGAAGTTATCAATTAGGCGAACTTGGCCTCAGGCGAAGTTACCAGTTAGGCGAACTTGGCCGTAAGCGAAGTTATCAATTTGGCTAACTTGGCCTCAGGCGAAGTTACCAGTTAGGCGAACTTGGCCATAAGTGAAGTTATCAATTAGGCGAACTTGGCCTCAGGCGAAGTTACCAGTTAGGCGAACTTGGCCGTAAGCGAAGTTATCAATTAGGCGAACTTGGCCTCAGGTGAAGTTATCGCTTTGAAGGCGAAGTTATCGCTTTGAAGGCGAAGTTGCCCAGTTCAGCCGCTGTTTGGTTTCTATCAAGAATTTTTGGTGATTTTAACACCCTTGTTATGGTTCGACATCACCCACTACGCTCCCCAACCGTTTTCGGTCGTATAAACACTATAAAGTTTGGATCTTTAAACTTCAAAGATCAAGAATCATACCTTTTTGTGCTTGTTTGGATCTCGTTTAACTTGTTTAATCACAACTAATCGCTCACTCTCTCTCGGATCACGCTCGTTCCTCTCCCTCGGCCGCCGGCGGTGTGTGTGGTGTGGGTGTGTTTTTGAGTGTTAGAGAATAAGATGGAATGAGTGATGTTTTAGGGTTTAGGGGATATTTATATCCCTTAAGCCCATGGACCTAAGGCCCATTCTCATTTAACCCATCTCAATTAATCTAAGTCCATTATCCGCTCCTTACTCGATATTAAATAATCAATAACGCGAAATCACTAAACATAACTTTCTTTATTCAACCTTAAAATTTTAGGATGTTACAGCCATGTAGTGAGAAATTGTGGACAACAGAAATTTCAAACTCTTCATCCTTTTGTCAAAAACCATTCCAAACCGGTTCCTTTGATAAAGGAGATTCTGAAACGACCTGTATCATATGACGATGATACTCACATTATGTTCTCAAACGCGAATCCTCGAAGAGTTTGTTCTTTTAATCAAGAAACTCATTTTCAAGTTCGGTTATCTTTGATCTATGTTTCAAGATTTCTTGAAATTTTTGATCATTGATGATCATTTTCACCGATAACTCAGCCTTAAGATCATGATTACTTATAGTTAAAGCCTCAATTTTCTCTCTTGAATTCATCTGAGAGGTCAAGGATTGCCTATAAGTATCTTTTAACGAAACAATCTCTTTTAGTAAGTTATCATTTTGAAGTTTTAAGGCATCTATCTTAGGCTTATTGATCTCACATTAAGCACATGACAACTTAGAAGTAGAATTACTAACCTCATTTTGCTTAGCCATGTACGCAGACGTGGTTGAATCACTGATTTTTTCCATACAAGCCAAAGTAGTTGGAAGCTTTTCATTTGAACCATCAGTATCAGACTCAGTATCAGCATCAGAAGACAATTCACTTCCACTCACATCTTGAAAGTACTCAGGAAATCCAAACATTGACAGATTTGCTTGATTGTTGCCACACAGTAGCCTTTGTGACCAGTCATCTCCATCTACGTTGGATAACATTGCTTGAGATCCAGAAGATGATGGTTTTCCTCCAGAAGACTTTCCTGTATCATTTCTACTTTTACCCGATGAGTTTTGATCTTGCTTTCTGGGACCGGTATACTCCTTTTTAAGCTTATCACATTCTTTGGCAAAATGCCCAAACTCTTGACAATTGTAGCACTTAACCTTTAATTTATCAAACCCCAATTTCTTGTTCAAAGATGGAAGATCTTTACCCGTTCCCTGCATAAACATTTTAACTTTCCTGACTATCATAGCCATGTTCCACTTTAAGTCCATCAGTTCTAAAATCATCAGGATCAAGCTGATCATAATCTTCATCCGTCAGATCACTTGTTGCAATCTTACTACTAACCAGATTCTCATATGAAGTCATGAAGGCAGATAAGAACGCAAAGTTTTGTTCGGCCTCCCTCATGTTTACATTTGTTTGAGACGAGAATTGATTTGTGGGTGATGAAGAACCAGATCCTCCAGATGAACCAGAAACACCAGTGAATCGAGTATTTCCAGCTGTGTAGAAACAAGCTCGTGGATCACTATACATGGTTGTTGCATTTTCACTTGCATTTTGTGTGAGAAATGAAGTGATAGGTGAAATGGTTGAACTTAATGGCATACTTCCACCATAAAATGCAGTATCTTGACTATCTTTTGAAGACTTTTGACATTTAAGATCGTATTCTCGTGCTTTGATCTTTTGCATAAATTCCGATGCTGTCAAATCTTCATTGTTGAAATAATTATTCTCTTTCAGAACCCTCAAGAAAGTAGAGTAGGAACTCGGTAGTGCACTTTTAATGGTATCAATTTTGCCAATCTCAGAAGTTTCCAATCTCATCTTATCTATCTCAGCTATCAAATGATTAAACCTTGTTGTCATCTCTTCAACAGTTTCACCCTTAAGCAGGTTAAAGTTTCTGAATTGAAATTTGAGCATAACCTTTTTGCTTTCAGCGGTGTTTCCCATTCTTCTCATACGGATATGTTGTGTAGGTTCCCAGCCGGATCTACACGAGATATCTCGTTCTACGTAGGTGCGGAATCCCTACGTAAGACGTTAAGAGCGTAGAAGACGATACGAGTTAACACGATCGAATACACGTTACAATAAACACATACTCGTTATATTGCAACCTTAAACACGAGATATCAATCACTGATTACAGGACTCGTAAACACGTAAACTAATAAACTGACTGAATAATGAAAACATAAGCTGTAACTTATGTTTATATAATAACGACAACTTCGCCTGGCATGTTCAGGCGAAGTTGTCCCTAACTTCGCTTAGTTCACAAGTTCGCCTGTATCAGCGAACTTGTGAGCTAACTTCGCTTACATACAAAAACACAAATCTAACAAACTCGATTACAGACACTTGACACTGAACTACTGACATCATGCACCAACAGACTCCCCCTTGGCAGTAGCTTCATCTCTTTATCTTCAAGCACGTGTCTTGTAATCTTCAACAATCTTGTATCTTCATCTTTTAGCATTCACTCCTTCTCGTACACATACCGAAACAACTCTTTGATATTTCCTCGCTTCGTCTTTCCAAGCAGGAATATAAAAGATTTTCTTCTCATTCAGCACCTGCAGATCAGCTCGAGACAGGTTCACTAGATCCATCGGATCATAGACTCTCAGCAACTCTTGTTCATCTTCGTCTTCCATCACTGCTTCAGCTGTCTCACAATCTACATACCACCACTTCAACTCTTTGAGCACATCCTTGGGCATTTGTTTCATCGGCACTTCTTTCAAGCACCGGATCGGTTATACTTCATAGTCATCCAAGGCTTGCCATCTGCTCTCAATCCTCTATCTTTGTCTTCGATAAGTTTTCCCTTCTGTGGTTTCAGCAGCTCGAACTTCTTTTCCTTTATACTCTCCTTCCAAACTATCTTCCCGATGACTCTAGCCATATTATCATCACTTCGATTTATCAATCCTAATCTGGCTAAGTCTTTCACTTCACATTCTGGCAATGTGTTCAACGATCTCAACATTCTTTTGAAGTACTGAACGCCATCATACCTTTTAATCACGAAGAGCCTCAACTGCTCATCGTATATCCAGCAAATAATCCCCTTTCTCGCTTTAACATAGCCTCTAATGTTGTAACTCTTCTTGAACATTGTAGGGACCGCTGGTTTCTTCGTTTTGACGAACCACTGAGTATAGCCTTCTTTCCATCTAGGCTGCTCTTCCCATTCTGTCTCATCGTTTCCCATATCTTTACCTATATCTGCGTTATCGACTTCCGGAATCTCATGCTCTACATTCTCCTCTACTATCTCTCCCTCTTCTATATCATCATCAATAACAATCTCTGCACCAATCTTCTCTATCTCATCACTCGGTAATACATCATCATCACACATGAAGTCATCATCCATCTCCTCAACTTCCACTACCACCACATCATCACCACCAGCTGCACTTGTCGACCCCCCCGAGTTGTGGAAGTCCCAAGAGCTTGTACAGTTCTTGGCAACTCACCACCTGCACCTTTCGATGCATTGGGATCATCGTCTCGATCATTTCTCTTCTTAGTCCTCAACTCATCGCCTTTACAGCTCGTCTCCCCCTGAGATGCCAAGAACTCCTTCAAAGCATCTATGATTTTGCCATGTTCTACCAGCAGGGACGACTGCAACTGATTCTCTACAATTAGGCGCTGAATAGCCTGTGTCTGGATAAGATACACCCTTGATTGTTCTGCCACGACCCGTTCAAGTGCTGCTATTCGTTCAGAGTCTGATAAGGTTGCATCGAAATCAAACCTCATGTGTGATATATATTGAGTGTACTGAGGAGGGATTTCCGATGTAACCGGGACCTCAGAAGTAGACGTAACCGCAGGTGGTATCGTCACCGATAACCCTGCAGTGGTCACAACCGTCGACTCAATAAAATTTGCCACGACCTCCGTTGGAGTAAGAGTTGTAGGTGGCAACGATACGATTTCCGGAGCCGAAAGTTGGAAAGTAGTTGGTGGGAGGCCAAAAGATGATGAGGTAGCCACCACGGGAACATCCGTGGCGCTTGGCCTTGTAACTTGTAATGTTGAGGGAACCATTGTCATACCGGACAGTGCGGGTGGGGTGAAACGTACCACCATCGAGCTCTCACCAGCTCCCTATCCTGCACCTGCCCGTTCCCTTCTTGATCTACAGATCAACTGTTGAACTTCTTCTTCATAGTCTGACTCGCTGTCATCATCAGTTCTTTTTCTTTTCCCATGAACCCGTTCATGTGTTACCAAAATCCGTCTTGCTTCGGCCACTTCATCATCAGAATCTGAGCCAGCCACCGTTGTAGCTGCCCTAGTAACATTCACACCCGAAGCTCGTTCAACTGAGACCTGTACATTCTCCTCTGGATCAACCCTCTCCATGTCAAAAAATCCTTAACCGCCAAACTCTGCGTCAAGGTCAACATTCTCCTCCGGTGACACAACAGGAGCAGCAGGTATAGCTTGAGGTGCTCCTGCCTGTTGTGGTGCCGGGTCCCTAAACTCGTCCCCTCGAGCAGGCACATACCCCGGGTTGATCAAGTACCCGAATAGTGGAGTATGTCGAAGACGGAGCTCAGGTTTGCTCCTCGCACTAGAGGATCTGCATTGGGCAAAGATCCTTTTGCTCACACTTTCGACGTATCGGATTGGGCGGCGCTGAGGTAGCGTTGGAGCAACATGATTCAAGATCATTTGGAGAAATCTTGGATACATGATAAATCTCTCACGCGCCACGGCTCTTCTTTGTCGCTCGATCTCGTAGAAGACCATCTGACTAAAGCTGTAACGCTTGTTATAAGTCAGAGCAGTCATAGCCGACTGCATGGTCGCGCCCAAGCCATCAGTGCCCGCCTTTCTCCCTGACATGCATACTATCATGACATGCATGAGAAAGCGCCACTGGTCAAGCAAAAACCCCTTCCTTCTCTGAGTATCTCCCAAGGGACCAGAGTATCCCATCCTCAGAAACGCTCCATCACGGAAAGGAGCCACAAAATATGTCGGGTCATCCCTCGTCTCATCTCCAAATCGTAAAGCCGCCCGGATCTGTTCAGATGAGAACTGAACAATGTGATTGTTGACTGTTGCTCGCATCACCGGGGGCTTGACCCTACAGTCATATTCCACGGTCTGCCAAAAATCCTCAATGTTTGGCAAGGATATTGGCAGTGTTGTCGTAATCGCGTGGAATATACGCGAGCGTAATAGGAACGTGATGATTTCACGGAAATCATCAACTCCGCTCGCCTCCGGGTCTAATGTTATATACATGTTGTGACACGGGAAGAACTGTCTTTGGTTGTCACCACCGTCATCATCGCCTGCACCACCTACAGCAGCCATATCTGCATCAAACAGACTAAGTTAGATAAACGTCAAAGCAAATCACAAGTTCGCCTGTTACCATGAGCGAAGTTGTGATTTATTATGCATAGGTGAAGTTAGAGGTGGGGCGAAGTTGGGAACAACTTCGCCTCAACTTGAACTTCGCTGGTTAACAGTTAAGTAAAAAGGTCCAGGCGAAGTTAATGATAACTTCGCCTAACCACAACATCGCCTCATAAACTGTTTCAAAAATAATTATCAGGCGAAGTTAAACCTCAGGCGAAGTTACGGATAACTTCGCCTAAACTGTAACTTCGCCGAATCTGAAACGGCATCAGTTAGGTTTTCAATCGACGTGAATCGGGTCAATTTGGAGATTGCGGACTCCGTAAAACATGATTTACTAACGATTTAGACTATTAGATTGATTATGACCACGTAAAAATACGTTTGAAAATCGGGTATGAAGATTCGAAAAACTGAGGTCATGAAAACGGGTCGAAATACCCATTGATTAACGTTAAGGAACGTGATTATACGATACAACAATCGTACACACCTATAATACGGATTCGAACTTGAAAATAAGAACACAGAAGAAAATCGATAAGTTCGCTGTGGGTTTAGAGGTTAGGTTCGCTGGATAAGTTCGCTGGGTTTTGAAAATAATGAACCAGTTTGACCTTTAATTTCCTTTATATAGGGTCAAAATTATACAGGCGAAGTTATGGATAACTTCGCCTATGGCAGGCAAAGTTAGGCACAACTTCGCCGAGATTAAAATTTTCAAAACAAACCCTATAATTTGAACAATTTGCAATTAAGTTTTAAAACATCCTTTAAAGAGTTAAATGATACGATCAAGACCAAGTAACCAGGTATAAAATCATAAAACTACATAAGTAGAAAAAAAATTTTAAAAATAAAGTACACGGGATCAAATTTCAGTCTCGATAGGGACTACCATGTTTTAGAAAAGATCCGAATAGGAATCATACTAACTACGTGACTGTCACACAGATCCGTGTTCAGCTGTATTATGACATAAAGAAACAGGTTGTAAGCAGGTAAATAACTTAGAATGGTTTTCATCGTTTCTGTGATACGGGTTAAGGTTCAATTAAGCTCAAAATTTAAACGGGCAACAACTCAGAGATTATGATGCCTCCTATCTATTCTCAAAGCGTATTTAGCTTTCCCCAAGTCACCCCGAGTTGACCTCGACCCGTAGTGTCTGATTAAATAGTAGGAACTCTTCGATCTTTGGACTCTTCTTCCCGTTCTCTATCTTGCATCTTGATTGAGAAGTCTTATCATTATGAACTCTATAATGTCTCAATAACTCGCACATTTTTTTTTTTTAAGTATTTACACAGCTTCAGATAAACTACTGCAAGTCCAGAATCTGAATCACTGCAGTTTCTTGACACGCTATCTTTACGGGAATCAGAACACTCACGGGCTCGTGTATAACTGGGTAATCGCTTTTCTGCCTATCATGCGGAAAGATATATATGGAGACATGCACAACTCTTAAGGAGTTTCCACGTAAAATCGAGTAGATTTAGTTAGTATCACTTATACTTTTACGCACCATAAAAAGCTACCATGACATACAATGACTGTTCTAAAGTCTTTTAGACCTTATAACTTCACTAGTTAAGCACACAGAATCAGTATATCTATCACTTTCCAAGGTTGGATCAATATTCTGTTAAATATATTAAAGGAACTTCTTACGAAGTAGTAGACTTGAAAAATAATTTCATCTCCCGCAAAAAAAAAATTTAACTTCTATCTCCCCGATCAAGTCAAAGTCTTCAGGTAAACGGCTATCCTGAAGATCCAATGGATCAACTGGACCGACCACATACGAGTATGTGTCATTCTAACTAAGTATGATCGACTAATTTTCAGCGAAAGAATAAAAACACATCATAAACCGCCCCGGTCACTTTCAGTCATCTGGTTAATGGGTATCCTCATATTCTACAAGTAGAAATGAGGACCAAACATATCCGAAGACATGTCCTTCAAACTGAGGCAACCGACATAATTCTAAGCGATAGTGACGTGGTTTTTTTTTTTTTTTTTTTTTTTAAACAAAGTCACAAAACATGGTTACTCGGGATTGATCATCCCATTCAGCTCAACAAGGTTTTGAAATCTAGTTTTGTCAAACGCTTTCGTAAACATGTCAGCGAAATTATCTAGCGTATCAACCTTTTCGAGCACAATCAGTTTCTTCTCAGCACAATCCCGTATAAAATGATGACGGATGTCAATATGTTTAGTTTTGCTGTGCTTTACGGATTGTTAGTTACTGAGATAGCAGCAGTATTATCAATGCAAATAGGACTATGAGTGAAATTCAGACCATAATCGCGCAATTGCTGTTGAATCCAAAGAACCTGGGAGCAGCAGTTGGATGCTGCCATGTATTCTGCTTCACAGGTTGAAATGGCGACTGAGGTCTGCTTCTTGCATTGCCATGACACTAATCTGCCTCCGAGAAACTGACAACCACCTGTTGTTGACTTCCGACTCTGATTGCACCCTCCATAATCAGAATCCGTGTAGGCGACCAACTCCAAGTCTCCTCCTCTCGTGTACCACAACCCCAGCTTAGGCTTGCCTTTGAGATACCGTAGAATCCTCTTCGCACCCTTCAAGTGAGATTCCTTTGGGTTTGCCTGAAAGCGAGCACAAAGACAAACTGCAAACATTATATCAGGCCTAGAAGCAGTTAAGTACATTAAAGAACCTATTATTGCCCGATATTGGGTTGGGTCCACGTCCGCATCATTGTCTGAATCAGCACCCAATTTGTGGTTGACGCAGACTGGAGTATCGTATGGAGTGCTGTCCTCCATCTTGAAGCGTTTGAGAACATCATGGACATACTTAGTCTGATGAATGAACATCTCATCTTTCTTTTGATCAACCTGCAGTCCTAAAAAGAAAGTTAGTTCACCCATAGCACTCATTTCAAATCTCTTCTTCATGACGGCCTCAAACTCTTGACACATGGCGACTTTTGATGCAGCAAAGATGATGTCGTCCACGTAGACTTGTACCAGTAGAAATTCGCTCCCTTTTCTCTTGAAGAACAAAGTGCTATCAATCTTTCCCCGTTCAAAACCATTTTCAAGCAAGTAGTCGGATAGTGTAGAATACCAGGCCCGAGGGGCGTGATGTAGCCCATACAGTGCTTTACTTAGCTTGTATACGTGATCAGGAAAGTCTGGGTCAGGAAAACCCGGAGGTTGCTCAACGTACACAACCTCATCGACTTTACCGTTTAGGAACGCACTCTTCACATCCAACTGAAATACCTTCAACTCCTTATGTGCAGCAAATGCCAAAAAACAATCGGATGGCTTCCAATCTCGCCACAGGAGCAAACACCTCATTGTAATCGATCCCCTCTTGCTGATTAAAGCCTTTTACAGCCAGCCTCTCCTTGTTCCTGATAATAATCCCTTTCTCATCTCTCTTGCATTTGAAGACCCATTTTGTGCCAATCACATGCACATTCTTTGGTTTTGCAACCAAGTTCCATACCTCCATCTTCTTAAACTGGGCTAATTCTTCTTGCATGGCTTCGACCCACGAGTTGTCCTTGAGAGCCATTTGATAGTTCTTTGGTTCAATCTGGCTGATGAAACAGGTGTACAAGCATTCGTTGATTATGCCTGAATCTTTAATGCTTGTATAAACACAGGTGTGCTCATTCAAGCTTTGTCTTGTTTGTACACCGTCGGACAGATCACCTATCACATTCTCCAATGGGTGATTTTTGTGAACTCTCGTAGTCGGAACCGCACTGACTTGCAGATTGTCTTCCAGATTCGAAGATAGCTCATCAGTGGGTGATTGTTGTTGAGAGTGAAATGGATTGAAGAATTCCTCTTCAGTAGCGGCAGCAAGGGTATCGACAGCATTTGACGAGGAAGGCTGACATTCATCATACTTCGGTCGTTGCACATAATTGTCTTCCTCATCATAAATCATCTTCGAAGCAATTCTTTCATCTACTTCTGCACAATCCAAATAAGGTATATTAAAAGATTTGAAAAGTCTATCATAGTCGAAATCCCCAGCGGGTCCCGTGCTTGGTTTTGGTGATTTGTAACTTGTAATATCAGTGTTACAGACCACCTCAACCTTGCTGGTCGATGTATTAAAGACTCGTCTGTTGGGAGTCCCAACAACGTATCCGACCAAAATTCCTTCGTCGGCTACTTCACTAAATTTAGAATTTGTCTTTAATATCGAACACGGGGACCCGAATGGTTCGAGACCACTCAAGTTGGGCTTTCTCCCATGCATAAGTTCATAACATGTTTTATTTAATCTTTTAACGATTAACACTCGATTAAGGATATAACAGGCTGTTGCAACAGCTTCAGCCCAGAACACCACAGGAAGTTTCGAATCAGCCAGCATAGTTCTGGCTCCTTCAATTAACGTTCTGTTCTTCCTCTTAGCCACTCCATTTTGTTGCGGAGTATACGGAGCGCTGTACTGGTGTTCGATTCCTTTCTGTAAGCAGAAGAGCTCCATATGATAGTTCTTGAACTCAGTCCCATTGTCACTCCTGATGTATTTAACTCTTTTTCCCATAATGTTCTCAACTTTGGTAATCAAATTTATTACCATCTGAACCGTTTCATCCTTTGACTTCAGGAAATATACCCAAGAGTATCGAGAGAAATCATCAGTGATCACCAAGCAGTACAATGTTCCCCCTAGACTTTTACATTCACGGGACCAAAGAGATCCATGTGAAGTAGGTCTAGGGTACTGACTATTGAGTTAGCATTCTTGGTGCGATGGGATTTCTTGTGTTGCTTTCCCTTTTTGCACGATAAGCATTGATCTTAAAAGTTGAAATTCTTCAAGGGAACACCCAGCACAAGCCCATTCTTGACAATGTAGTTCATTTTCCGAAGATAAATATGCCCCATTCTCCTATGCCATTACTCGGACTCCGATTCAGTTGCTTTTGACAGAAGACAAGATTCCTCTGTTGCCATTTCAGTCGACCTCATGTCCATTATATACGTATTCTTTTCTCTTGGAGCCTTCATAACTATCCAATCCTCTGGTATCTTGAAACCAGGATATAGCACGATTGCCTCATTCTTGGTAAAATGTACGGTGTAATCTTTGTCACAGATCTGCGAAACACTCAGCAGATTGTGCTTCAGTTCTTCAACAAAATTTACTTTCTCTAAAATCATCTTTCCGTTAGTCACCGTCCCAATTCCAGTGATCCTTCCACCGCTCTCTCCAGCGAAACTCACTCTTCCTCCCTGAACAGGTTTCCATTCGTGTAACAAACTCTTGTTACCCGTCATGTGCCGGGAACAGCCACTATCCACAACCCATTGATTGTTTGCAGCCCTGTTCAACTATTCCTGCACGATTAAAGCAGATGATTAAAATCTGGGGACCCAAGACCTATTGGTCTTGGGTGAGATACATCCCGTACCTTGGCTGTCCAAAGTTAGTATCAGAATAATTTCTGTAAGTCCTAAAAGGATACCTTCTTGGAGATTGACTATGAGGCCATCCAAACCTTCGTGAATTAAATGAATTATTACTTAAGGTTTGGTTGTTAGCAGTGAAAAACTGAGATCTTTTTCTTTGAAAACCTGAATTAGTCCAATTTCTGAACTTTGATGAGTTTTCAGTTTTACCACTATTGTAGTTACTGTTAGTTCTGTTTTTAGTTTTTGAAGGCCTCACCCCTCTGAATCTCTGCTTCAGAGGGCAATCAGCAATTAGGTGTCCTAATTGATTACATCTGAAACAACTCCTGTGTTCAACTTTCTTTTCAATAGTTGTTTTAGATGATGAGGCTGCATTACTGCCCGTTTGTCTCACATATGGTGGGACATACGGGTTTAGTGGAGATTTCTTTTCAGTTGTTTTATGTTTCTCTCCACTTTTTGGTAACACTGCCTTTTCTTTTGTCTCAATCGACTCGGATGACTTATCCGAGTTTGATGAGACAGGACTAGGAACAGAAATCTTCACATTAGACACAGGCTTACTCGTTTCGCCTTTACTAACTTCTGGATCTTTAATAGTTACCTTAACCGGAACTGTCTGACTATAATCAACATCAACAGATTTCTGATTACTAGGATCATAAGTGTAATTATGATTGTACGGTGGTGGAACTTCATGATAACCAATTCCTCCCCTTTTAACTGGGGAACCTTGATCACTAACGAGGTGATCAAGTATAGCGGTGGAATTTCTGAATTTCTCAAGTTTCATGTTTAGTTCCACCACTTTCACCTAGTGATCAACTATCTGTTTATCCCTTTCAGCTATTAGTTTGGTTTTCTCTTCTAACACTTCATAGCTAAGATCAATTACTTGAATTTTTTCAGCTAGATTTGCTTTTAGACTCCTAATATCTTTTTCACTAGCTTTTATTTTTACCTTGTAACTATTTTCTCTAGCTTTAGTGAAATGATGATCTTCTTTTAAGGTTTTAAATTGAGCATCCAAACTAACATACTGATCAGTTATAGTTGTCAATTGTTCAGACAGATTTTCACACTTAGTACAAGGGAGTTTGGTACTTACCTCGGTGAGCTGGTCTTTCACATCTGCCATGTAAGCTTCATTTTGAGCTTCTGCCATGTAAGCTTCACTTTCGCCAGTCACTTTCTCAGTATCTGCAGTTTCGATGTTCGCCAAATTGGCCTGTTCGAACACTTCTTCAACATGTAGATTCCAGTTATACTCCCCATTCTGTCCGGATATCATGGCTCTATTATCATTACCACCCCCACTCTGTTGTGTAGACCTGTTTTGACTGCGTTCTACACGTTCATTTGTGCACTCCTTCGCAAAATGGCCATTCTGTTGACAGTTGTAACACCTGACCTTCGACTTATCGAAACCCGGTCTCTCACCAACAAACTTCCTACCTGTCTTCTTCATAAACCTCTTAACCCTTCTCACAATCATCGCCATCTGCCACTGCAGATCCATCTCTTCCAGATCATCAGCATCGATCTGATCATAATCTTCATCCAATGTTGCAGGATCAACAATCTTACCCTGAATGTAATTTCATATGAAGCAATGAAAGATGCATTGAGAGCAAACTGCTGTTCAGCAGATTTAACACTCATGGGCATCTTCGAGTAGTTGTTGTTTGAAACACCTGGGGAAAAACTTCCCTTGGTCGCTTGAGGTTTAGAAGCATTTGATCCTCCAGCTACAAATCACACATCACCATTCATGTTGAGAGATACATCACCTTCATGTGTTGAGTTAGCGCCCGACTCTCTCTTTGAGTAGTAAGCAGACGAATCAGACTTCGAACTTGAACTTGAGTTAACCTTTGCACCATACATTCCTGGATCTTGAACCTGATCAGTAGGTGTCTCTTTTCGAACCATGTTTAGTTCAAAAGTTCGTAGCTTGTTAACTGCTGTTTCCAGGTCATAGTCGGCAAAGTCTTTGTCTTCTCTCATCAACACAGTGTACATCTCCCATTTCGGTGGGAGAGCATCAAGAAGCTTTTCAACAATTTCATCTTCTTTGTAAGTAATGGAGTAGTTGTTGAGTTCGGTCATCAGATGATAATATCTAGTAATGATATCATCAAGTGATTCATTCTTCAAGTACTTGAATACCGAGAATTAGGTTTTAAGTAGTTTAATCTTTGAAGCACGAATTCCCACATTACCCTCAAAACGGTTTTCAAGTGCTTCCCAAAGCTCTCTAGCAGTTTTATACTTTCTGAAGGTGTGAAGAATCTCTTGTGGAAGAGCCTTAGTAATCGCTGCATGAGCTTTGCTCTCAGCCTCATACATTTTCTTTTCTTCTTCTTCCATCTCTTTGTATTCCTTGATCTGATCACTACCCTCATACTCAGCAGTTGGTGGAATGTACCCATCTTGAATGCACACCCACATTTTAGCATCTTGGTACTTGACATATTGTTCAAACCTATCCTTCCACGCAACATAATCGGTTTTCTTAAGCATCTTCGGTGCGTTTGTAGCTGAACCCGCTTCCACTTCCATCTTCACCAGTTCCGTAATATTTATTGAAGTCATCTTTCACGAAACACAAAGAAACTTGAAAAAATAAAAATTTTATTTTTAACAGTACTGTAGGCGAAGTTGTGGATAACTTCGCGTAAGTCTGAACTTCGCTAATTATGAACTTCGCTTCCTTTTTAAATTCGCCTGATTCGGCGAAGTTGTAGATAACTTCGCTTAAGGTAAGCGAACTTGTGAGGTAGGTGAGGTTGTGGGTAACTTCGCTTGAGATAAGTAAACTTGAGAAGGTAGGCGAAGTTGTGGATAACTTCGCTTAACCTTATATCTTCGCCGAAACCCTACGAACAGTGACGTCAACTTCGCCTGATGAACACGAAGTTTTTGCAGGTTTGATTTCTGGATTTTACGAGGTTTGTGAAGGTGTAATGGGTTGCTTATGATGGTAGGAGGTGAGTATAACACAAAAACTCGATAAACACGTCCCGCGAATAGTCGAACGGAACGATTTCTACACCCGCGTGATAATCCCGAACCACAATCACGAGCAAATGCTCTGATACCAATTGTAGGTTCCCAGCCGGATCTACACGAGATATCTCGTTCTACGTAGGTGCGGAATCCCTACGTAAGACGTTACGAGCGTAGAAGACGATACGAGTTAACACGATCGAATACACGTTACAATAAACAAATACTCGTTATATTGCAACCTTAAACACGTGATATCAATCACTGATTACAGGACTCGTAAACACGTAAACTAATAAACTGACTGAATAATGAAAACATAAGCCGTAACTTATGTTTATATAATCACGACAACTTCGCCTGGCATGTTCAGGCGAAGTTGTCCCTAACTTCGCTTAGTTCACAAGTTCGCCTGTATCAGCGAACTTGTGAGCTAACTTCGCTTACATACAAAAACACAAATCTAACAAACTCGATTACAGACACTTGACACTGAACTACTGACATCATGCACCAACATGTTGGAATAAAGAGGCACAAATATTTATACTCCCTACTTGGTGAAAGATGTTTTCAGGTAAAGCCATAGTAAGAGTAGAATAAGCTTTTGTCTCAATTTCTAAAGCTTTCTTTTCTTCAACCGAGTATTTTTGAGATAGCTTTAGGTGTAAAACCAATAGTCTCATCTCCAATCACAGGAATGGTGTAAACCTCATCTATACAATAAGAACTATCCGGGTGAACTGATCCTAGATGAGCACGGAAACGGGGTTCCCATTTAGCAACATCACTAAATTTCATCAAACGTGGACATTTCGAATGTGAACCGATCTCAATATCCAGTTGTAACATTTGTTGCATCAACATGATTTAAGAAGCTAATGCATACATACCAGCCATTTTTGAAAAATGGTAAATCTTTAAACTCTAAGGGTTAAAATTGAAAATAAGATTAACGAACTGTGAACAGTAAGGGTAACAATCTGTGAATAGTTGTAACGAACTTTGAACAATTATCAACGAATCACACTTTCACGAAGTTAAGATTGATCAGGTAACGAATCAGAAATGATTTAAACGAATTAGAAACAGTAACTTTTGGCGAATTAGAAAGATTTTATAACGAATTGGTTCAACGAATTGGGTGATTGTTTTTAACGAATCACTAAGTTAATCCTTAGCGAATTAAGTAACGAATCGTCTACAGTTGATAACCAATCAACCTGATAACGAAACAGGTTGTTACAATGGTTTGTAACAAACTTCTGACAACAAATGCCACGTGGCAAAAGTTGGTTTAAAACAATTATCGAGGTAAGACACGTGTTACACGAATTAGTAGTAACGAATCAGAATGTATAACGAAATGGTTAACGAATCAACCAAAATTCATAGCGAATTAGCTAAATATGTTAACGAATCAAGCTGAGAATTTAACGAATCAGACTTGATTGTTAACGAATTGATTTGAATCTTCAAATCTTCAAACGAAGATTTCCAGATTTCTGGAAATTGAAGAACACAAACCCAGAATCAAAAATTTGTAATGCTTTACCAATACTCAACCAAATCGCACACTTATCCTACCAAATTACTCGTAAATCAAATACGAATCCATTCGTATCAATCCCGTAACACAATTGAACTTAATTTGTATCCAATTTAACCAAAAATCAACCTCTGTTTTCAACTAAAACCAGATCTAACCAAAATAAATCTAATTCCAATCGTCCAAACCTCACAAATACCTTAACACATTCAAATCCAATCCAAATCATTCATAATTCATCCAATTAACCTCAATTTGATCCAAAATCAAATCAAACAGAGACTTAACACAAAATACTTTCAAATATCAATCTGATAACATCAATTAACCGTCAAATCAAGCGTAAACGAGCACTGAAAGCTCTGATACCACTTGTTTGATTGTATGTTATATGTATGAATACGATTAATCTCAATACGGATCTAGTTCATTATTACGTTTGATTCTATGTTATATGTATATATTATCAGTTGTATGTATGTGTATAATATTAGTATGAAGCTTAAGAGAGAATTGGGCAATAATTCATTAATATTAAAACTCAAAACTTAAATTATCTGTGAACAGTGTTCACTATAAATAGAAGATGGATCTAGTTCGTTACACATTTCGTAACAAACTAGCATCCACTTCGTTACATACAAATAACCAAAATAACCTTAATGAATCACCCCTTGATTCTTAAACATCCTTAACGAATCAGGAGGGTTAATAACTTAGATCTAGTTCGCTAAAAATCCTTAGCGAACTAGACTATACTTTAGCGAACTAACTTAATAACTTAATAGTTTATTACATAAATAAAGGACAAATACATAAACGTTAAATACAAAGACTCCAGACGAAAAACCGTGCACTAACAGATAGTTATGTATGTATTATGAATGTATGAGAGTATGAAAGATAGAAAGAAAGTATGTATGTTCGAATGAAAAAAATAACAGGCTAAGTATGTAATATGTGTATACGGATACATATATATAAATACTTGAATGTATTTTATGTTGCCTGATTAACTAGAACTCACTCAGCGTAGCTGACTTTTAGTATGCACGCAAGTGAGTAGGATGAGACAGCTGCATCTGAATATGTATATACTCATGGCAGATGATTATAGAAGCTGGCATCTGAAGACTCAGTGTTAATGTTTGAACTAAAAGACATGTTTTAGGTTGTGTTTTAAAGACAAGTTACGAATGTTGAAGTTTTATTTTATTTCGTGAAAGTTTTAATCCTACGCTAAAGCTGGGCACCAGGAGCAGGGCCTTATAAGTTTGTATCAGAGCATAAGTTCGAGAGAATTAAGCATCCCATATGCTTAGACTCGAATAGAGAATGGGACATAAGTAAGAAAAGAAAGAAGATGCCAGTTCAAGAAAGCCATGTGTCACTCAAGCAATTTAAGTTAAGGCGGAATCAATAACAAACATACGGTTGCTTAATCAATATTCAAAGGTAACCAACACAAACAAGATTCACTCAAAAAATTTCCATTCATATAATATTCATCATACAAATTGGATAATCGATTTAGGGTTTCTTGAAGGAGGGTTTTTTTCCGTACGTATCCTAGGACATCCTTCACACAAAAAAATATTCTATCTTAATTAATGTGTCACTCTCTGTCTTGTCCGTAGGCGGCGTGCCCTAAAACATTCTATTTATAGGCCTGCCACCCTAGGATAGCTGTCATTCCTTCTAGAAACCCCAAACATTAAAACATATTCAAATTACATAATCACAAAATATTCTAAGTGTAAAACAAGTCTTCCGGGTAGGCTTTGCATTAATATTCATTCTCTGAGTACGCTGTGTACTTTGCCATCCTTCAGGACTTGGTAACATAGAAGTGTGCTCGGATCAGTTTCCGGGTAGACTTTACTTGAAGAGTATTTTACCAAGTAAAATACTCACCGGGTAGACTTCAGTCTTCTTGACTTTGCCCGACTTTGCCCGACAAACCCTTATGAGCAACCTTGTTCTTCAATGGCCCATTCAACTCATTGCTATAAAATAACTTATTAGCAAGGTGTACTCGGGAGTACTCTTCCTTTCTTGAGTTGAACCTTGCTCGATATTACTTAATGATATTCCATTTAATCATCAAGCTTGCTTGGTCCACTATTATTAATGAATACCTTGCCCGGTCTTCCAATCACTTGGCTTCATGGACTTGGTTTGCCAAAAGCTTACTTGGGAGTGAACTTTACTTGGCTATGAAGAACATACTTGCTTGATAAAGTGAACCTTGCCCGGATTTACATAAATTAATGAACCTTGCCCGACAATGCACTAATTTGCAAACCCTTCTCGGATATCCACTAAATAAGACTACTTGAAGATAACCTTGCCCGATAGACAAAATATCGTACCCGGCTAAGTAAAAGCTTGCTCGGAGGTCCAAGGTGTGCCCGGTTCCATATTTAGCGAATTCTGAGGAGGTTGAGAAGATTCCAATCTTCCATATATCTCATTTTGGTCAAACCTTTGACTCAACAGACTCGAGAGGAAGTTAAGGATATGAGTTAGGATGACCTGAAGGAAATAGTGATGAAGCGATTTTATGTTGATGCTGAGGTTGAAAGGGCAGCGATGAAGTTTCTGAACTTGAAGGCGGGTAAGATGGCACACCGCGAGTATACTACCGAATTCAACCACATGTCTAGGTTAGTTCCTGACATGGTGAATACTGAAGCCAAAAGAATCAAGTGCTACATGAGAGGACTGCCACAGAACGTTCGCATTTTCGTCTAGACCAGTAAACATGCTACCTTCGACTCTGCTGTAGAACTCGAAGAGATGGTTTACGATGATATGGCTGTGGATGAAGTGGTGGTAGAAGAGAAGAATGAGAAGAAATGGGTTGTTCCTGCTAAACGACCCGGTATCCAGTTGTGGAACCCTAGTGATAAGAAGCATAGAGTGTGGGAGAAAAAGTCGTGTAAGCCATGTGGAAAGATGCACGGTGGTGAGTGCAAATGGGGTAAGGGTACAGATGTATGTCACAAGTGTGGTAAAGCTCATGGCGAAGAGTGCAGGCTTGGATCGAATGCCTGTTACAAGTGTGGGAAGGTGGGGCATTATGCCCCAGATTGCACTGCAAAGCCCGCGTGTTACAAGTGCGATAAGACTGGTCATGTGGAAAGGGAGTGCACTGATGGTGTAGCTGGAGGAAGCGGAAAGAAAGATGCTGATAAGCCTTCATATTAACTCAAGAACAAGCCAAACAGATTCCTGACGTTGTGACATGTACGTTTTTAGTGAACGGTATTTCTTCTTCAGTATTGTTTGAATCAGGTGAGAATAGAAGTTTTGTAGCTACGGCATTTAGTTAGCTAGCAAAAATGAAATGTTGTCGTGTGCCTGAAAATTTTAAAGTAGAAACTGCTACTGAGACTTCAGTTAGAATAATGAGAATGGTTAAGGACTGTAATATAGAATTGGAGGGACATGAATTCCCTGTTACCTTGTATGTCATGACCTTAGGAGGGCTCGATGTGGTTTTTGGGAATGGATTGGCTATCTGAGTTTGAGGCTCAAATAGTGTGTAAGATTAGGTTAACAAGGTTAAAATCTTTGGATGGTGGTACGGTGACGGTTTATGGTGAAAAAGAATGTTCAGGTCTTCATGTCATTTCGATGATAAAAGCCAAAGGTTTGTTACGACAAGGGTGCGGTGCCTACATGGCGTATGTTGTTAAAGCTTCGACCGAGACAAGAGAAGTGAAAGATGTTCCTGTTGTGTGCGACTATCCAGAAGTGTTCCCAGAGGACCTTCCGAGGTTGCCACCGAAACGTGAGATAGAATTTCAGATTGACTTAGTATCAGGAGCTCAGCCCGTCGCGAAAGCACCTTACGGCCTGGCACCGCCTAAGATGAAAGAATTGATGTCCCAACTACAAGAACTCCTCGATAATGGTTTTATAAGGCCGAGTGTTTCCCCGTGGGGTGCACCAATGTTGTTTGTTAAGAAGAAAGATGGAAATATGAGAATGTGCATAGACTATCGTGAGTTGAACTAGCTTATGGTGAAGAATTGATATCCGTTGCCATGGATTGATGATTTGTTTGATCAACTACAAGTTTCAAGTTGGTTGTCACGAATAGACCTTAGATCAGGCTATCATCAGCTGAAGGTGAAAGAGGCAGTCATCCCTAAAACAACTTTTCGGACGCGGTATGAACACTGCGAGTTCCCCGTGATGTCGTTCGGTCTAACAAATGCCCCTGCAACATTTATGGATATGATGAATAGGGTATGTCAGCCGATGTTAGACAAATCAGTTATCGTTTTCATTAACGATATATTGATTTATTCTAAGATCGAATCTGACCATGCTGAACATCTAAGAGAAGTATTAGAGAAGCTGAAGGAAAAGAAGCTGTATGCTAAGTTTTCGAAGTGCATATTTTGGTTGCGAGAAGTGCAGTTTCTAGGTTACGTGATCAATCCTGAAGGGATTACCGTGGACCCAGCTAAGATCAAGGCGATAGTAAATTGGAAGACTCCACAGAACCCGACTGATATACGTTCTTAGGGTTGGCTGGCTATTACCGGAGATTAATTGAGGGCTTCTCCAAGATAGCCGCACCCTTGAGCGGAATGACATGAAAGTCTATAGTATCAATTGGGGAAAGTTTCAGGAAAAAGCTTTTGAGGAATTGAAGAAAAGACTCACACAAGCTCCAATCCTTGCTCTACCCGAAGGTGACGAGGATTTGGTTGTCTGTACTGATGCCTCGCATCGTGGGGTAGGTTGCGTGTTAATGCAACGAGCAAAAGTGATAGCTTATGCGTCCAGACAGTTGAAGGTCCATGAGAGTACTTATTCGACACATGATTTAAAGCTAGCAGCAGTAGTGCATGCTCTTAAGATATGGAGACATTATATGTATGGTACTAAGTGTACAATTTACACCGACCGTAAGAGTTTGAAGTATTTCTTTGAGCAGAAGGAGTTGAACATGAGACAGAGAAGATGGTTAGAGTTGATAAAGGCCTATGATTGTGATATCAAGTATGATCCTGGTAAAGATAATGTGGTCGTCGACACGCTAAGCCGTAAGAATGAAAAAGTCATTGCAACCGTGAAGTCGTATAAGTTGATCATTAACTCAGACCTCTTCGAAGAAATCGTCAAGGCGTAGTCTGAGGTGCTTACAGATGAAGGATTAATGAAGAAAGAAATAATTTTTGGGCAACAAGATGAGCTGATGGAAAACACTCATGGTGTTAAGACTAGGTTTGACCGAATGTCAGTTCCATGCCATGGAAATTAAAGAGGTCGAATCTTAGATGAAGCTCACAAGTCGAGATACTCATTTCATCTGGGATCCACCAAGTTGTATCAAGATCTCAAGAGAGACTACTAGTGGTCGGGTATGAAGAATGATGTAGTAGATTATGTTAGTAAGTGCTTGACTTGCTTGCAAGTCAAAGCTGAACACCGGAAGCCTTATGGGATTATGCAGCCCTTGGAGATACCTGAATAAAAATGGGAACACATCACCATGGATTTCATAACTAAGCTACCCTATAAAGCTAAGCATCATGATACCATTTGGGGATTGTGGACCGACTAAGTGTGCTCACTTTCAACCTATACGAGTGGTTATCTCGTCAGAATCGTTAGAAAATGTGTTCATAAAAGAGGTGGTGGCTAAGCATGGAGTGTTTTTTATCGATTGTGTCTGATAGAGATACTCGCTTTACTTCAAGATTTTGGAAGAAGTTCCACGAAGCTATGGGAACAAGAATGAACATGAATACGACGTATCATCCTCAAATAGATGGGGAGTCTGAAAGGACTATCCAAACCCTTGAGGATATGCTACGTGCTTGTGATTTAGACTTTAGAGGAAGTTGGGATTATCATTTGCATCTAACAGAGTTCTCCTATAACAACAACTACCATTCAAGTATTGGTATGCCACCTTTTGAGATGCTATACGGTAGACGTTGTAGAACCCCTGTATGTTGGGGAGAGATTGGTCAGAAGAAGCTTGGAATTTTGGAAGTTGTGCAAGAAACCTCTTCAAAGTTTGATCATATCAAAGCAAGAATGAAAGATGCTCAAGATAGTCAGAAATCCTATGCTAATAAGCGGCGACGACCAATCGATTTTAACATTGGTGACAATGTGATGCTCAAGGTCTGGCCTTGGAAAGGAATTATTCATTTTAGGAAGAGAGGAATGTTGAGTCCAAGGTACATTAGACCGTTTAAGATTGTTGATCGTGTGGGCGAAGTGGCTTACAAGCTAGATTTACCAGAAGACTTGGAAGGAATTCATTCTACTTTTCATGTTTCCCATCTGAGAAAATGTCTAGCGGATGACACGTCTCATGTGCCATTAGTAGACATCGAGGTTGATGAGCAGTTAAACTATATTGAATAGCCGGTAGGGATAGTCGACCGCAAGGAAAAACAGCTTCGTCAAAAAGTTATTTCTTTGGTGAAGGAGATATGGAAGCACCGTTAAGGATCAGATGCCACCTAGGAAGTTGAAGAAGAGATGCACAAGTTTTACCCGGGATTGTTTATGTAATTGTTAGGTTTCGGGGACGAAACCTCTTTAAGGGGGGAAGACTTGTAACATTCGGTTTTCCATTCGGTTAATGAAATAATAATATTAGTGATTTTGAGATGGGCTTGTGTTGGGTTAAATAAATATGGGTGATGAACTTGGATTAATAAGGAAGGAACAAAAACCATGGGCTAAGCCCATGACCCATGATATAAGTACAATAATTATCCATTAATTCCCTCATTCTCATCCATTCCATACACCATCCAAAACACACACTTAAGAGCTCTCTCTATTTTATCTCTCTCTAGAAGACATAACCAAGGAAAACCGAGCATCGATCCGAGGTAATGATGTTATAATATCTTATGGATCCAAACCCGCTAGATCTAGTCGCGGAACGATGAGTCGACACCATCAACCGTTAAAGTCACGAGATCCAGATGGATCGGGTATAAACTGGTCAAAAGATGAGCTTAGGGGTCACCCTAGCTCGGATCTGGATCAAACAGGACGAAAACGATGAAAAACGGTGTAAAATACGTTTTTCCGGCCACCGCCCGTTTTTCCAGAATGGCGGCGCTGGAAAAACGGCGCCAGAAAGGCGGCGTACGAGGTTAAGCATGTCAGAGAATGTTTCTGACGTTCTCTGACCTATCCCTAATTCGTTTACGGAAAAGTCACGAATAAGCTTTAATTCGTTATGGCCATTCGCTAAGGAAAAGTAACGAATAAGCCTTAATTCGTTATGCCCATTCTTTAAAGAAGAATGACGAACTAACCGCATTCGCTAAGGCCATTCGTTAATTGAGGGATGAATGAACCACATTCGTTATAGAGTTCATTCGTTAACTAGACCAAACGAATGAGTCCATTATTTATGAAGGTCAGTTTGCTATAAGGGCCAATTCGTTATAAAGGTCAATTCGTTATAAAGGCCAATTCGTTATAATAGTCCATTTGTTAGCACATTGATGGTAAAACCAGGATACCCTCAAGATCTAACTGGAAGTTTAAGTTATAAGGGCCAATTCGTTATAAAGCTCAATTCGTTATAAAGGCCAATTCGTTATAATAGTCCAATTGTTATAGGGGTCCATTCGTTAAGAAATAACGAAGTAGGCTCCTTCGTTAACGAACTGGATAAGAATTAAGATTGAAAGAAATAACGAAGGAGCCTCCAGCTTAATCCCAGCCAGGGGCTCTGCCCCTTGGACCCCGCTAGGGGCTTCCGCCCCTACAACCCCGCTTCCCCCGGACCACCGTTCATTGAGGATTATAATTAAAATAGAAACACGATATGGGTAGTGATAGTTAATTGATACGTGTAATTCGTTATGCCCATTCTTTAAAGAATAATGACGAACTAACCGCATTCGCTAAAGCCATTCGTTAATTGAGGGACGAATGAACCATATTCGTTATAGAGTTCATTCGTTAACTAGACCAAACGAATGAGTTCATTATTTATGAAGGTCAGTTTGCTATAAGGGCCAATTCGTTATAAAGGTCAATTCGTTATAAAGGCCAATTCGTTATAATAGTCCATTTTTTAGCACATTGATGGTAAAACCAGGATACCCTCAAGATCTAACTGGAAGTTTAAGTTATAAGGACCAATTCGTTATAAAGGTCAATTCGTTATAAAGGCCAATTCGTTATAATAGTCCATTTGTTATAGGGGTCCGTTCGTTAAGGAAAAACGAAGGAGCCTCCTTCGTTAACGAACTAAATAACGAATTAAGATTGAATGAAATAACGAAGGAGCCTCCAGCTTAACCCCAGCCAGGGGCTCTGCCCCTACAACCCCGCTTCCCCCGGACCGCCGTTCATTGAGGGTTATAATTAAACTAGAAACATGATATGGGTAGTGATAGTTAATTGATACGTTTAATTGTTATAAAATTATTTGCGCACAAATAAAGAAAGGAATAACCATTAACGGTGAACGTAACCGAGTTCAGGTGAGTTTCTAGCCCCATTTCCTTGTTATGTTTACGAGGCTGTGTGCATACTCAATGTGATTGTTAATACACTTATCTCCAGGAAAGGTGTGTCTTATATAAGATGCATGAATGATGTAGTAAGAATATATATACATATATATATATATATATAAAAGAATGTATATATGAAGAAGCGTAGGAATGGTTGATTAGATAGAGAAGGAAGGGACCAGACCCTAATAATATATGAGATGGTAAAGATTGTTATGTATGTATTATGAATGTATGAAAGTAAGAAAGACAGAAAGAAAGTATGTATGTACGAATGAAAGAAAGATAACACTCTAAGTATGTAATATATATATACGGATTGTTGGTAATCAGCGAACAAATCACACAATTCACACAATTGAATAAGAACAAGATGATATACACAAACAGATTCTTGAATTAAAATACCGAATTGTTGATTGAAAATATTATTGTAAATACGGAATACACGATTGATAATTTGTCGGGAATCATTCCCTATTTGTAGACCAAGTAATTACATATTAACCCTACTAAATACAAAAATTACAATAAGACCCCTATATTTAATATAAAGATTAGTATGTTTAGTTTATATACTAATGCTCCCCCTTAAACTAAACTTAGTTTAAGTGAGGTCTTCGTTTCTTCAAGATCCGGTTGCCATCACAGTAGCGTTGGTTCGTCATCTTCATCCCGGATCAAGTTTGCCTCCTCCCTTCTTTTCCAATTGGACATTCATGCCTGAAATGCCCACGTTCATTACACTTGAAACATTTTATGTGATCCTTGTCCTGTTGGGCTTGATTTCCTTGTTTATTCTTCCAAGTCTTCCCATACTTGTGTCGACCACGTTCTTTGTTTCCTTGCTTTGAACTTTCATTACCGCAATGTTCACACTTTTGTTCCTTTACTTTCTCTATTCCTTCTTCTTTAGTGAACAGAAGTCTTTCATGCATGTCTACCTCCTTGTTTTTCATCTTGGTGCGTTCCTCGAAAGCCTTTAACCTTCCAACGGCTTCTTGGAATGGCATTGCACCAAGATCCAAAAACTGCTCGATAGCAGCAACAATCTGTATGAATTTTTCTAGCATAGAACTGAGTAGCCTTCGGACCAGTTTCTTATCTTTCATAGTAGGCCCAAGATTGCTCGCTTGTGATGCAATCTCACTTATTTTCCCGGAATACACATCAAGCGACTCGTCAACACCCATTTTTAGAGACTCAAAATCTGACTCGAGTGTTTCTAAACACGCTTCTTTAACTCTGTGAACTCCAACATGTTGAACCTTTAATGTGTGCCAAATTTCTTTGGCCGAAGTAAAATCAACAATTTTCAATACCATGTTTTCTAGAATCGCTTGGAATAGTAATGGAATTGCAGTATTATATTTTTTCTCATCAACTTCGCTGCCCTCTTTAGGTTCGATGGCTTCCCAAATTCCATGGACGTTAAAGATTAATCTGATCTTTATTTCCCAAATGGTGTAATTTGTGGAGTTTAACACAGGGCATTGAAAACTCATTGATGTCCCTCCTTCCTTTGAAGTCACAACTTCTTTATCCTTGGACTCGACCATTTTACGAGTTTTCTTTTTTCCCAATCTTGATAAATTGACTATTACAAATTTAGAAAAATTTGTTGTCAACTTTAATATTAATCCCAGAAATAGTGAACGGGTTTTTTGAAACCAACTATTTCAACAACAACGGTACTCGGGTTTTCCGATCATAATGTAAATCAAAACCAAACCGTTTTCTACCAAGAATAGTACACGAGTTTACCAAGGCAAGCCAAAACCAACTATTTATCTCAACCAACAACAGTACTCGGGTTTATCCGTTGCCTAAGCTGACTATTCAAAACACTAAAACCAATCATTTTTTTTAACCGAGAATAGTACACGGGTTTAACAAGGCAAGCCTAAACCAACTGTTTGTCTCAACCAACAACAGTACACAGGTTTATCCGTTGCCTAAGCCGACTATTCAAAACACAAATGGTATACTGGTTTATCCGACCGCTTCGACCAAGAATAGTATCCGGGTTTTCGGTTGCAAAGCAATTCAAAACCAACTGTTAGTCTCTACCGACAACAATACACGGGTTTTTCGGTTGCTTAACAAATCAAACCAACTATTCTTTAACCTTTTTTTTCAATGTTTTTATAGAACAAATCCAGCCTCTTCTTGAAACAAAATTTTCAAGAACCACTATTTCCTTTAAATACCAATTCGGATTTTGTCTGAACCCAGGGGCAATCAAACAAACCAGGGGCAATCACCCTTAGACCAATGCTATGAACCCAGGGGCAATCAAACATATTCCCTTTTTGTTTAATCAATCAAGTAACTAATACTTGGATTCCAAATCAATAGTTCAACAACAATACACCCTTAGACCAATCAGAAACTCAATCGAACACTATCTGATTTGATTTTTTGGAATCAGTGTAAGACAAATTTTAATTTTAGATTCAATTAAAAGATGTCGATGGCTTTGATTGGAATTTCTTTTCTAACAATAATTAATTAATCACTTCAATTGATTTTAACCAGCCCTTGAATGGAATATAATTGATCACAACCCCTGATCGATTGATTATCACACGGATTCCCACAATGGATCGAATAAACCTGAGACGTTCACAACAGAATTCCAAAATTCATAAAAACCTTGGCTCTGATACCACTGTTGGTATTCAGCGAACAAATCACACAATTCACACAATTGAATAAGAACAAGATGATATACGCAAACAGATTCTTAAATTAAAATACTAAATTATTGATTGAAAATATTATTGAAAATACTGAATACACGATTGATAATTTGTCTGACATCATTCCCTATTTATAAACAAAGTAATTACATATTAACCCTACTAAATACAATAATTGCAATAAGACCCCTATACTTAATATAAATATTAATAAGTTTAGTTTATATACTAATACGGATACGTATATATAAATATGTGAATGTATTTTATGTTGCATTATTAACTAGAACTCACTCGGCGTAGCTAATTTTTAGTGCCCACGCCGGTGAGTGGGATGAGACAGCTGGCTTGAAGGGGGACACAAGGTAGATGAATAAAGAAGCAGCTTCAGAAGATTCAGTTGTTAATGTTTGAACTAAAAGATATGTTTTAAGTTGTGTTTTAAAAACAAGTTATGAATGTTTTATAATGAATGTAGAAATGTTATTTTATTCCACAAAATTTTTATTTAACTCTGATATTTAGGACTGTGTTTATAAGTAAATACAACACCAAAGTAGGGCACCGGGAGCGGGGCCTTACAATGACAAGAGACATTTCCCAACTCCACGACATTCAAATCTTTAACGGTGGGTATGTTTCCTTTGCGGGAGGACAAAAAGGGAAGAGTACACAGAAGGGTACTGTTAGTAATGGTGTTTGTGACATTCGTGACAAAACGAGGTATACTATATTCACTACGTAACAAGTAAACGATAAATCGGTTAATTCTTAGTGCTTAAACGAGTAACCGACCGATACTAATTATGACCCGTATATATACTGAGAGGTCATATACGAGTTATATATATATTATAGAGGCTAACATATTGATATTTAGGCCCCAGCACGTTTAAAACTCTTTAAACGAAAAAGGTTTCGTATATCCAGACGCTATAAGCTTAAACGCAATCGTTAATATTAAAACGAGCATTGTAGCATCCGTTAAGCCGAAAAAAATTTATAAAACACTTATATGACATGTTCTAAGCAATCAGTGAAAATATTTTGGAATTTTACAACGAGTCAGTACGTTTTTCTTATTTTACAAAAAGAAGCTGAAAAACACTAGTTTTCGCGCTGGTTTTCGCACTCGAACTAGTTTTCTTATGAAAAACCGGACCCGAATAAAATTTTGAAACGACGTTTACGCGTGACACGAAAACCGAGGCACCATTGGGCCAAAAGGAGGCCTAATGGGCCCTTATTTGTTGCGGCCCGCAAGAAGGAGGGATGGACCCCCCTTTGTATAGCTTGTTAAATAAGCTAGGCCTTAAAATATAAGTTATTCCAAATACATCCTAGAAACCTCTCAGCTGTGTTCTTCAAGTTTCAGCCAAACTTTTGTGGTAAACCCCCTAATTTTCATTGATTTCATACTTAATTAACATAGTTTAAACATGAAAAATTAGTTCTTGATTAGTTTTAAACATGTTTAACCATACAAAAACCATAAAAATCAAGTAAAACTAGGTTTTGATGTTAAACATGTTTACAAAACAGGAACATATACTTTTTTGGTCAAAAACGTGGATTAGAACATGAATACAACGTTTTACGGTTTGAAAGTTCGGTTTGAACCCAAAACCGAAACCCTAATTATCAAGGCTGTCACATGGATGATTTATGCTTGGTTTGATGTTATATGATATGTAGATACACTGAGTTTGCAACCCGAGACCCGGAAAGTCGTTTAAGCTAGCAAAAAATTCATCGAAAAGCGACAAGGTAAACCCGTAACACTCGTTTAAGGGTTGTTTAGTATTAGGTTGTGACGTGCTTGTTGTTAGCTTGTAAAAATTTTCAGGGACATTAGGGATCATTTAAATGAGTCCCTGTTCAAATTTGGTAATCTTTCAATAAACGGAGAATATTTGGTGAATTTATTTCCGTTTATGAGCGTTTATTTGGGAAAAATAGCTAAACATATTGAAAAATTATGAAACTTGGCTTTGGAGATTAATATGTGATGGTAAGATCACTGATAAAGTTTGGGGATCATTGGAAATGCCTATGTATGGTTTGTGCAATTATGATTTAACCGAATCTTAACAGCCAAAAAACGCACAAAAAGGCATTTGGTCAAAAAACTTAGGTTCGGGAGATTTTTCAAGGGCTATGTAATAACATTGAGGCCATTTGTAAAAATTATCGGATTTTTCGGAGGTCGTTTGATATAAACGGGCCATTTATTACACGATTATACCCTATTAAATGAATTTTTATAAATAAATAATTAATCATAAAATTTCTGAAAATATTTTTATAAAATTCTCCATATTTTAATGTATTTTTACAAAAATTTACATAATTTATATATAAGTACATATTTAGTTATGATTAATCAAAGATTTAAATTATAATTGTTTTAACGAAACCGGCAGTTTTGTGTTTAACGGACTGACTGGTATGTCAAAATGTCAAAAGTGGTCAAATGTCATATTTTTGAATGAAATTGATAAAAACGAACTTTTTACGAGAATTCCGGACAATTCGGGTGGATTGTACGTGTTTTGTATAATCAAACGCGTGTGAAAACGGAAACGAACCCTGCGATCATGCCAGATACCGAAACCTTAAAATTCTTTCACAAATCAAATCATTTTATAAATCAATATATTTACTTAAGTTTTTATGATCTTACCTATTCCTGAAACGCGTAAACGATCAACTTGGCTAGGCTCGGGAAACGGTGAAACTGAGCCAAATCCAGTTTTAATCATTTCATAATATACAACGTCACAATCTAATACTATGGTCATGTTCTGGGCCTAACAGCTATAACCAAACTAGTTATATAGCCCTATTTGGTTTAAACACTGTACTAGTATTAACAGTACGATACCGTTTATAGAAATCAGGCTATAAGCGAGGCACCTGACCTATTGATACATAATTTCTGTGCGAACTACGATAAGGTGAGTTTCATGACCCCCCACTTTCTAAACTGTGTTACGAACTTTTGGGGTGGAAAGCATGTTTACATATACTTATATACTTGAAAACGTGTGATGTTGTGGATTATCTAAGTACTAATACTTGAAAATCCCCACAAACACAAGTGATTAACTTCATGCCGGTGACTTGTGGATAGTACTATCGGTTTGACAAACCCAACTGACAGAGCCGGTGGGGTATGCCGGAACATGTTAACCCAGTTGCACATTGTCATTTAAACTTGTTACATACTGCTATGTGGAGTTAGACATAGTACATACTTGGGGCAAAGTGGCTGTTAAATGCCAACGGGAGTGCATGGGCAGGGGTGGCCATGTGTTTTAGCTCGTTTCAGTTTCACTTGTGGCTTAGTATAATACATTATACACATACATGTATACTTACACACTGTAAACTTTACGAACTCGTATACTGATTTCGTTGATACTCGTGAAACTTGAAACTCACCAACTAGACGTAGTTGACCCGTTTTAACATGCTTTTCAGGTAAAGCAAAGGTGGAATGATTTGCTTACGTTCTTGGTGTTAGGAATGAAGTTGAGTAGCTGTGAATAGACGCAGATATATATAATATTGAATAAGAAGCTCGTAAACCGGTTATGTGATTCTCATCTAGTTTGTAAACATAGTACCTACCAATGAAATATGATGTAATTTACTTGTTGAGTTTCTTTATAAACAATGTGGTTGATACCAGTGTTATCTGTTACAATCTCGTATTACGCTTCCGCAACTACCTAGTCGGGGTGTGACAGAAGTTGGTATCAGAGCCATTGGTTATAAAGAATTAGGATGTCCCTTAGGATACCCTAAGATAACCGTAGGCTCGATCAACTCTGGGAATAAAATAATATTAAATAATATACACTGATGATTCTCGTGATGAACGCGAATGGACATGTGGGTTATTATGGTCCGGAACGTAATAACGGACTTGTTTGTACGAGGGAATTCGAGAAGAAGTCGATAAACAATCGAATAGGTAAAAACAACAACATATGTGTATAAAATATAATAATAAATAAATATCTATGTATATAAACGATTATTTGTGCTTATGTGTATAAATACCTGCATGTATTTTATTAAGATTAATACTATTATGAATTATTATTCTTATTACTAACCATTGTGCAGGAACATGTCGAGGTCTGCTGATGTTTTATCTATTGCGGGTACCAGCTTTACCTGAAGAAGATGAGGACCCTAAAGAGGAAACGGGGGAAGAATCGGAAGAAGAGATGAGTGAGAGTTTAGGGGACGCTGTAGTGCCACATGAGGTGCCGACCGATCAGCCTGTCTTATCGGGCTACAGGTGCGATAGTTACCCTCCTAGGGAAACACCTAGGCTAGAGGCTGGAGCGACTAGTTCTTATCATTCACCGATTAAAGCACCCAGATCCCCTACTCCACCTGTACAGCATACATCTGTACCCCCACCCACCATTAGAAACCGTCAGACCGCTCGTATTTTAGTGCGCCCACTTGAGAACACCTCTCCCCCACCTCGATCTACGTACCATAGGGGAGAAACATCACGTGTCCAGGTCACTGAGATACCTATTCCTACTTGGGGTCTACCTGCACCGATACCGGAGCCACCTCTTATGTCTGATTCCGCATGGTTGTGTTTAGCGACTGATCAGATCGTAGAACAATCACACTCAATAAATAACCTTAATCAAATCAAACAAGAAACTCAGGAAGATGTTTGGTACCTACATCAAAATATGAGGAGAATGAATGCTGGCCATCGATGGCGAATGGAGTAGATTGAATCTCATCTTTGGATCGATAGGGCGATCTTGGTAGCTGTGATAGCTGTTCTTGCTTGGTTGGTTTATCTTGTACGTATGGATAAATAGAATAGAACAGTATAGTTGGTTGTACATAGTCTTTTGACTTCCCATGCAGCAATTTTGTAACAACATGTTGGGCTGGCTTGGGAGTTGTTTAAAGTTTGGTACTATTACAAGCACTGGCCCTTATCGGGTTAAGTCTATATGTCACTTAGTAACATTTTGATATGCATATATAAGCGCTGGCCTATACCAGGTTAAGCCTATGCGCTAATTTTGGATGCATATGTACAGTAATAATTATAATTAATACAAATGTATTTTCTTTGGCATAGTTGTGTGTTGTGAAATTGTAATATCGTAAAGTTGTGCTGGTTATAGTGAAACGATATTAATTATTATATTAATGATTATTTTATAGAATGGCCCCGAAGAAAGCAAACCCTTTGTTTGAGGCGGAAGTGGCCGCAATGATTGCTCGTCAACTACAAGTAGTGATACCACCAATTGTAGCACAAGTCACTGCAGGCATACGTGCTAACAATACTGTTAATCAATCTACGAGCACCACCACGGCCACTGCTAATATACCTCCGTCGGACACTAATGTAGCCCCAGGTGTTACTACCCCGGTGAATACTGATAATGTTATAAGCACTAATAATACTCGCCCGACTGTTAATGTTGTTGGGAACACTGAAACCGTTTTGAACCCAAATAATGTCACGAATTCAAAACCCATACCGGTTATCAACCCAACTGTTAAATATAAAACTCAACCAAATACTGGTAATGATCGTAATAATCCCGAACCCCCACGTCAGGAGTACGCATACAAACAATTTACATCATGTAAACCGATTGAGTTTAAGGGTATTGAAGGACCTAGTGGGCTGGTCAAATGGATATAAAAGACCAAATCAGTAATTAATATCAGTGAGTGTCCATCGAACCGCGTCGTCAAATTTGTTACCAGTATGTTTCTAGACCAAGCGCTGATGTGGTGGAATACGGTAGTCCAAATAAGGGGACAAGATGCTATTAATCGTATGTCATGGACTGAATTAAAAACCCTCATGCTAGAGCATTTTTATCCTAAAAGTGAGATTCAAAGGTTGGAACACGAGTTATGGAATCTGGAAATGAAAGGAGCGGACCATGTGGGATACACGAATCATTTTAACGAACTGTCCAGTTTAGTTCCGTGGTTAGTTACACCGGAAGCGAAGCGAATTGAACGTTATATATGGGGACTGACCCCTGCTGTGAGAAGTATAGTGAATTCAGTAGCCCACCCAACATTAGAAAGTGTTGTATCTCAAACGGGTGTCGTTACTTTTGATCTGATGAGAATTGGAGTGATAAGGATTCCAGGTGAAACAACAAGTTTAAAACGAACTGATTATGGGACAAGGATGCAAGGAAACCCTCAAAACAAACAGGCCCGTCCGAATACCCGAAGTTATGCCATGACCAGTTCTAATGTAAAACAAGAGACCTATAAAGGGACGTTAGCAAAGTGAAGAAGATGTAACTTTCATCATGTGGATGATTGCAAACCGATCATTTGTCAGAAGTGTGGAAGAACGGGACACTATACCCCCAACTGTAGAACCCCCACCGACACTGTTAACCATCCACCGCAATCAACTCAACTACCTCGACCTCAACCAACCCGCCCACAACTCAACCAACAAACCCCACCTACCACGAACCTCCGTGCCTGCTATGAATGTGGCAGTACGGAACACTTTCGGAGATACTGCCCCAATCTGAACCAGGGTGCAGCGAGAAGGCAAAACCAAGCACAAGCATCAACCTCCAACGCAGCTAGGGGACGCGCGTTTGTATTAGGATCGGGTGAAGCACGTCATGATCCGAATGTGGTGACAGGTACATTCTTAGTTTCGGGTCAGTATGCTTCAGTCTTGTTTGATACGGGTGCCGATAGAAGTTTCGTATCTGTTAACTTCTTACCTTTAGAAAATATGCTGGTGAGTGAGCTAACAAAACCATATACTATAGAACTCGCTAACGGTAAGTCTATACTTGTTAACCGAATAGTCCGAAACTGTTCCATCATCCTAAACGACCACCCATTCCTTATTGATTTACTTCCAGTGGAATTGGGAAGTTTCGATGTTATAGTCGGTATGGACTGGCTATCTAAGTACAAAGCTGAAATTGTCTGTAAGGATACCTCTTCCGAATGATTAGGCTATGACGGTTCAAGGTGAGAAAGCGGGTACTGTACTGCCTCTCGTATCCCAACTTAAGGCATTAAAGTATTTGCGCCAAGGTTGTACATTATACTTGGCGAGCGTAACAGTTAAGGAACCCGAGGAAAAACGAATGGAAGACATCCCAGTGGTACACGAGTATTCAGATGTATTCCCCGATGAGTTGCCCGGTTTACCACCGACCCGACAAGTTGAATTCCGTATTGACTTGATACTGAGAGCAGCACCCATTGCTAAGGCACCTTATCGACTTGCACCTTCTGAAATGCAAGAACTGTCCAACCAGTTACAAGAATTACTGGACAGGGGTTTTATCCGCCCTAGTTACTCACCATGGGGAGCACCAGTGTTATTTGTAAAGAAGAAAGATGGGAGTTTTCGAATGTGTATTGATTACCGGGAATTGAATAAAGTGACTATAAAGAATAGATACCCCTTACCTCGAATTGATGACTTGTTTGATCAGCTCCAGGGTGCGAAGTATTTTTCAAAAATTGATCTTAGATCTGGTTATCATCAAGTAAGAATTCAGGAAGAAGACGTACCAAAAACAGCTTTCCGAACTCGGTATGGTCACAATGAATTTTTGGTTATGCCGTTTGGGTTGACAAATGCACTTGCAGTGTTTATGGACCTCATGAACAGAGTTTGCAAACCTTACCTTGGCAAGTTCGTGATAGTGTTTATCGATGACATTTTGATATATTCGAGAGGTAAGGAGGAACAAGAACAACATTTGCGGGAAATCTTAGAATTATTGAGGCAAGAGAAGTAATACGCAAAGTTGTCCAAATGTGAATTTTGGCTACAAGAAGTACAGTTTTTGGGGCACATTGTGAACCATCAAGGGATCCAAGTAGACCCAAGTAAAATTGAGGCCATTAAAAATTGGCAAGTACCTAAGTCAACAAGAGAAATTCGTCAATTCTTAGGACTAGCCGGGTATTATAGAAGATTCATTGAAAACTTTTCAAGTATTGCCCAACCTCTAACCCTCCTAACTAAAAAAGATCGAGCGTATGAATGGGGAGAAGAACATGAAATGGCCTTCCAAACGTTAAAACATAAGTTATGTGAGGCTCCAATATTAAGCCTTCCAGACGGAACTGATGAATTGGTAGCATATTGTGATGCATCTCGTAAAGGTTTAGGATGCGTACTGATGCAAAGAAAGAAAGTAATAGCATAATCTTCCTGACAATTAAAAGTACATGAAAAGAATTATATGACCCATGATTTGGAATTGGGAGCAGTTATCTTTGCATTGAAAATTTGGAGACATTACTTGTATGGCACCAAATGTACTATCTATACTGATCACAAAAGCCTACAACACATATTTGATCAGAAAGAGCTAAACATGAGACAAAGGAGATGGGTAGAACTGTTAAATGATTATGATTGTGAGATTAAATACCATCCGGGTAAGGTTAACGTAGTAGCTGATGCTATAAGCCGAAAAGACAGAGTCAAACCATTAAGGGTACGAGCACTCGGAATGATTGTTCAAAGTAGCCTAACCGAACAAGTTCGTGTTGCACAAGATGAGGCTTTGAAGGCAGATCAGCTAGAAAAAGAAGAACTACATGGGAATGAAAGGAATTTTGAGAAGAAAATTGATGAAGTATATTATTACAAAAACCGTGTCTGGATTCCAACACTTCATAAACTCCGAAAGTTGATTCTTGATGAAGCACATAAGTCCAAATATTCTATTCATCCAGGTACTGATAAGATGTATAAAGATGTTAAAGAACTTTACTGGTGGCCTGGCATGAAAAAGGGTATAGCCGTGTATGTAAGTAAATGTGCAACATGTGCAAGGGTGAAGGCGGAATATCAAAAACCTTCGGGAATGTTACAACAACCCGAAATCCCACAATGGAAATGGGAACAAATTACCATGGACTTTGTGACACACCTTCCTAAAACCTCCCGAGGACACAATGCTATCTGGGTAATTGTCGACCGATTAACCAAATCCGCACACTTTATTCCCATCCGTAACAACTACACCACCGAAAAACTTGCTCAAATTTACATCGATGAAATTGTATCCCGACACGGAGTACCTCTTTCGATTATTTCAGATCGAGACAGTCATTTTACTTCACATTTCTGGCAAGTAGTACAAGAAGCCTTGGGAACCCGAATCGACCTAAGTACAACCGATGGTCAATCCGAACCAACCATACAAACCGTAGAAGATTTACTTCATGCTTGTGTACTGGACTTCAAAGGGAATTGGGATCAACACCTCCCGCTCATTGAATTCTCTTACAATAACAGTTATCACAGTAGTAAACAAGCAGCACCTTATGAAGCTCTATACGGGCGAAAATGTAGATCACCACTATGTTGGACGGAAGTGGGTGATACCCAAACTTCAAGGTCAAATTTAATTCAGGAAACCACCGATAAGATTCACCAGATTAAGCAAAAATTGAAAGCTGCCCGCGACCGACAAAAGAATTATGCCGATGTTCGCAGAAAACCGTTATCTTTTGAAATAGGTGATAAGGTGTTTTTAAAAGTATCGTCTTGGAAAGGTGTTATAAGATTTGGAAAGACTGGTAAACTAGCCCCGAGATACATCGGACCTTTTGAGATTATTGCAAAAATTGGTCCCGTAGCTTACCGATTAAAACTACCCTTAGAACTGAGCACTATTCACGACGTGTTTCATGTATCGAATCTGAAAAAGTGTTTGACTGATGAAACGACAATAGTACCACTGGAAGATGTTCAGATTAACGAAAAGCTCAACTTCGTAGTGGAACCAGTAGAAATTGTGGATGGGAAAACCAAATAGTTACGACACAACAAAATTTCATTGGTAAAAGTTCGGTAGAATTCAAAACAAGGACCCGAATATACCTGGGAACGAAAGGACGAATTCCGAAAGAAATATCCACACCTGTTCCCTAAAAAGAAAACAGATGACACATTAAATTTCGAGGACGAAATTTCTTAACGGGGGGAGAATGTGACATTCGTGACAAAACGAGGTATACTATATTCACTACGTACCAAGTAAACGATAAATCGGTTAATTCGTAGTGCTTAAACGAGTAACTGATCGATACTCATTATGACTCGTATATATACTGAGGGGTCATATACGAGTTATATATATATTATAGAGGCTAACATATTGATATTTAGGCCCCAGTACGTTTAAAACTCTTTAAACGAAAAATGTTTTGTTTATTGATACGCTATAAGCTTAAACGCAATCGTTAATATCAAAACGAGCATTGTAGCATCCGTTAAGCCAAAAAAGATTTATAAAACACTTATATGACATGTTCTAAGAAATCCTTGAAAATATTTTGGAATTTTACAACACGTTTTTCTTATTTTACAAAAAGAAGCTGAAAAACACTCGTTTTCGCGCTGGTTTTCGCACTCGAACTAGTTTTCTTATGAAAAACCGGACCCGAATAAAATTTTGAAACGACGTTTACGCGTGGCACGAAAACTGAGGCACCATTGGGCCAAAAGGAGGCCCAATGGGCCCTTATTAGTTGCGGCCGCAAGAAGGAGGGATGGACCCCCCTTTGTATAGCTTGTTAAATAAGCTAGGCCTTAAAACTATAAGTTATTCCAAATACATCCTAGAAACCTCTCAGCTGTGTTCTTCAAGTTTCAGCCAAACTTTTGAGGTAAACCCTCTAATTTTCATTGATTTCATACTTAATTAACATAGTTTAAACATGAAAAATTAGTTCTTGATCAGTTTTAAACATGTTTAACCATCCAAAAACCATAAAAATCAAGTAAAACCATGTTTTGATTTTAAACATGTTTACAAACTAGGAACATATACTTTTTTGGTCAAAAACGCGGATTAGAACATGAATACAACGTTTTTACGGTTTGAATGTTCGGTTTGAACCCAAAACCGAAACCCTAATTATCAAGGCTGTCACATGGATGATTTATGCTTGGTTTGATTTTATATGATATGTAGATACACTGAGTTTGCAACCCGAGACCCGGAAAGTCGTTTAAGCTAGCAAAACTCATCGAAAACCGACAAGGTAAACCCGTAACACTCGTTTAAGGGTTGTTTAGTATTAGGTTGTGACGTGCTTGTTGTTAGCTTGTGAAAATTTTCAGGGACATTAGGATCATTTAAATGAGTCCCTGTTCAAATTTGTAATCTTTCGATAAACGGAGAATATTTGGTGAATTTATTAGCGGTTATGAGCGTTTATTTGGGAAAAATAGCTAAACATATTGACAAATTATGAAACTTGGTTTTGGAGATTAATATGTGATGGTAAGATCACTGGTAAAGTTTGGGGATCATTGGAAATGCCTAAGTATGGTTTGTGCAATTATGATTTAACCGAATCTTAACATCCGAAAAACACACAAAAAGGCATTTTGTCAAAAAGGTTAGGTTCTGGAGATTTTGCACGGGCTATGTAATAACATTGAGGCCATTTGTAAAAATTATCGGATTTTTCGGAGGTCGTTTGATATAAACGGGCCATTTATTACACGATTATAACTTATTAAATGAATTTTTATAAATAAATAATTAATCATAAAATTTCTGAAAATATTTTTATAAAATTCTCCATATTTTAATGTATTTTTACCAAAACTTACATAATTTATATATAAGTACATATTTAGTTATGATTAATCAAAGATTTAAATTATAATTGTTTTAACAAAACCGGCAGTTTTGTGTTTAACGGACTGACTGGTATGTCAAAATGTCAAAAGTGGTCAAATGTCATATTTTTGAATGAAATTGATAAAAACGAACTTTTTACGAGAATTCCGGACAATTCGGGTGGATTGTACGTGTTTTGTATAATCAAACCCGTATGAAAACGGAAACGAACCCTACGATCAAACCAGATGCGGAAACCTTAAAATTCTTTCATAAATAAAATCATTTTATCAATCAATATATCTACTTAAGTTTTTATGATCTTACCTATTCCCGAAACGCGTAAACGATCAACTTGGCTAGGCTCGGCAAACGGTGAAACTGAGCCAAATCCAGTTTAAATCATTTCATAATATACAACGTCACAATCTAATACTATGGTCATGTTCTGGGCCTAACAGCTATAACCAAATTAGTTATGCAGCCCGATTTGGTTTAAACACTGTACTAGTATTAACAGTACGATACCGTTTATAGGAATCAGGCTATAAGCGAGGCACCTGACCTATTGATACATAATTTCTGTGCGAACTACGATAAGGTGAGTTTCACGACCCCCCACTTTCTAAACTGTGTTACGAACTTTTGGGGTGGAAAGCATGTTTACATATACTTATATACTTGAAAACGTGTGATGATGTGGATTATCTAAGTTCTAACACTTGAAAGTCCCCACAAACACAAGTGATTAACTTCGTGCCGGTGACGTGTGGATAGTACTATCGGTTTGACAAACCCAACTGACAGAGCCGGTGGGGTATGCCGGAACATGTTAACCCAGTTGCACATTGTCATTTAAACTTGTTACATACTTCTATTTGGTGTTAGACATAGTACATACTTGGGGCAAAGTGGCTGTTAAATGCCAACGGGAGTGCATGGGCAGGGGTGGCCATGTGCTTTAGCTCGTTTCGGTTTCACTTGTGGCTTAGTATAATACATCATACACATACATGTATACATACACACTGTAAACTTTACGAACTCGTATACTAATTTCGTTGATACTCGTGAAACTTGAAACTCACCAACTAGACGTAGTTGACCCGTTTTAACATGCTTTTCAGGTAAAGCAAAGGTGGAATGATTTGCTTACGTTCTTAGTGTTAGGAATGAAGTTGAATAGCTGTGAATAGACGCAGATATATATAATTTTGAATAAGAAGCTCGTAAACCGGTTATGTGATTCTCATCTAGTTTGTAAACATAGTACCTACCAATGTAATATGATGTAAATTAGTTGTTGAATTTCTTTATAAACAATGTGGTTGATACCGGTGTTATCTGTTACAATCCCGTATTACGCTTCCGCAACTACCTAGTCGGGGTGTGACAGTGTTCTAAAGTTTGAAAATGTTATTGTTCGTGAGTTGAAGCACAGTTTGCTGAGTGTCTCGTAGATCTGTGATAAAGGTTTTTCAACCCATTTCACTAACAAAGAGTGTTTGATTTTAAAACCCGGTATTATTATACCAGAAGATTGGGTCAGCAACTCCTATGGCAGAAAGACCTCTTCTGTCTTCTGATTCTGAGGGGAATCCCGTAGACCAAACGTACTATCGGTCAATGATTGGATCCCTGATGTATCTTACCGCTAGTCGCCCTGACATCGTGTTTGTTGATTGTCAATGCGCCCGTTTCCAGGCTAATCCTAAACTCTCTCATTTAGTTCTTGTTAAACATGTTTTCACATATCTGAAAGGGCAACCGAAGCTAGGTCTTTGTTTTCCTAAAAACTCAGATTTTGATTTGTATGCTTTTGCTGATAGCAATTATGGTGGATATGATATTGACAAAAAATCCACATCTGCTGGTTCTCAATTTTTGGGAGATCGACTAATTTCACGGCAGTGCAAGAAACAACAAATGGTGTCCACGTCCACTCCCGAGGCTGAATATGTTGTTGCGTCAGCTTGCTGCTCACAGGTCATTTGGATACAACATCAATTGCTGGATTATGGTTTGAAATTTCTTGATACTCCAATTTTCTGTGATAATGATGCTGCTATTGCTATTGTTAAAAATCCTATTCAACATTCAAAAACCTAGCACATCAATATTAAAATCCATTTTATTCGTGATTGTTACGCCTGTAAATTGATTCATCTTGAGCAAGTTCACACTGATAATAATGTGGCGTACTTATTTACAAAACCGGTCGGAACAGCCATATTTAATGTGCTTGTGAGGTTTCTGAAAATTCTTCGTTTTGATGATTGATTATTTTTTAGGTTAAATTTGTACATATTTTTAAATTTGCACAAATTTAGGGGGAGAAAACAAAAAATTCAAAAAGTGTGTGTGTGTGTTTTATTTAATTTTTTTTCACTATCGCTTAAAATTATCTCGGTTTCTTAAGTTTGAAGATCATATACTTGTGGACATACATGATAGCCATTCACCTAAAGACAGAAAGCATCTGGGGCGATTGTGATGTGTTTTTTTTAAATTATTTCGCTTAAAATTATGTCGGTTACTCAAAGTTTAAGGGACATGTATTTATATATGTGTTTGGTCCTGTAATCTATCTTTAGACATTTACCTGATAGCTAAATGTGACTGGGGCGACTGAGTGTAAAAAAATTGTCTTCTATAATTATATGGAAAGTGATATGATTATTCAATTAAAAGCTCTTTCGAAGCCTTAAATATTTTCAATGGAAATCCAACCTTTGAAAAATGATAGAAAAATTGACTTTTTGTGCCTAACGTGTGTAGTTACTAGGTTTAAAAGGCTTTAGAACAGTCATTGATTTGCATGATAGCTTTCCATGATGAGTAAAAGTTGAAGTGATATAAACTAAATTTGTTAAACTTACTATGAAGAGTCATTTTGAATAAATGTGCATGTCTCCATATATATCTCTCCGAATGATAGGCAGAAAAGTAATTACTCGGTCATACACGAGTCCGTTAGTGTCTTGATTTCCAAAAATATTATGTCTTTGTTTTGTTATAAAAAATTGTTATTATACACTATTATGTTATTAATTTTGTTTCTCCAAAGCTTAAAGGGTCAAACTAGAACTACAAGGGTGAAGCATTCAAATTAGTTTTAAACACCCTGAATGAAAGGCCTGTAAGTCCGGATGGCTTGTAAGTCCAACGTTCAACCTTGAAGCTTAAATTTTTTATCTCTTTTGAGAAAATCTTTTGATCAAGCACTAGGGGGTTGGAGTCAAATAGGGGTTATCTGGGAAAACCAAATACGCTTTGGGAAGAAATATGAGGCATCACAGGTCAATGAGTGATGTCCATCTAAGATTTGTGCCAAATTGAACCTAACTCGTATCATTGAGGCGATGAAAATCATGCTAAGTGTATTATACCTACTATCAAACTGTCTCTTCATGTCATAGTAATGATGAACACGAATAATTATGAAAGTATCTTAATCAATATGATTCCATGTTCCGATATTTTCTTTAGAGGCTGCCTTTTAATCGAAACTAAAATTTGATCCCAAAAGTTTGTTAAAATTACAAGAAGACCGAGTGATTAAATTTTGTTTTATTAGTTGGCTTTAGTCTTTATTTTATTTTATTCTATTTTTACCTCTTAATTACTGTTGTCGAAACGGATGCTATAAGGAAACGGTTTTTAAAACCATGGATCAAGTCCTTATTAAGGTATGAAAATGTTTTCAGCCCATGTCACCCATAAACATTTGATTTGGATGTGATAACTTGGGCCTAGTTCACAATAGGTTGTCGGCCCATCTTAATTGTTTGGAAATATAAAGAGATGATTGTCTGCATTATTGGTGTTATACTTTTCAAATCTCAAATCCCCAAGTTCTCTTCAAGCCTAAAACCTTTGGTGTTCTTGTCATTTAAGTTATTCAGTTCTCATTATTCAAGATAATCTCGTTATCCATTTCTTTTTAATCAACTGGTAAACGAATGAAAATGGGGAGCCTTTACGGTCTATTGTGAAAGGTGTATGGAAGAAATTGACGGTTGATTGTCACTCCTGTGATGAGTATTGTTTAGGATAGAGGTTATAATGGTTGTGAGTTGTGTGCATGGCGCGTTATAAGTATGTGGAGTTATAGGTTTTTATATCAATGGTGATCTTGGTGTCTTGGTGAAGATGATTCATATTTCGAGAAGAAACCTAAGGGATTTTTGAGCTGACATCTCAAAGTTCTTGGGAAGTTTGACCAAAAATGTGTGGTCAAACAAGGGACTCCTAAGTTCACTTGATGTTCCAAGGGTTCTCGGCTGACTTGTTGACCAATAACTCATTTTGAGTGACCTTTAACTTATGTTCTCGGTGAATCTGGACATAGAAATCAAATTATGGACGGAAAACTAATCATTTGGACAAAGAACTCAATCTTAGACCAAAAATTAATATTAAATTGACATTAATTTGGATTAAATGACCAATATTACTTAAAATTAACATTTTTGGTCCTTGTCACTTGTTAATTAACATATGTATCCCCATAACATTGAGAAATTGTTAAGTTAATTGAATGGTTTATTAACTTGACTTGTTTGTTGCAGTCATGGCTGATCAAGCACCATTGAAATTTGTGGATACCCATAATATTGCAAGTTTCTTATATGATCCACCCCTGGTCCACAAGGAATTCAAATCCATGATTGTGGGGCTCAACACGTGCGCTATATGAGGAACTCTTGTTATTTGCAAGAAGATGGTAACGGAGTTCTGGAACAACGCCTCCATCAATCAACGGGGTGCCGGGGAGTCGTTACAATTGACTCCAAGATTTTAAAGAAGCCGATCGTCATTTCTGAGGCCATCATTTGTGAAGTGTTATTATATGGCAATCAACCAGACTATTCAACTAAGTACCCAACTGATGTCGTTGCTAAAGTTGCATTGAGAATAGGGTACGAAGGATCTTACCCTCCAGCTATCAAGAAACTTTTTCATCCATACTGGAGGTTCTTGTTTCACACGCTCTTCGCGTGTGTCCAAGGATGCAAAAGGGGTTCAAATGAGATTAGCCACATTAAGTTGTCAGCTGTGGTTGCTTTGATCATGGAACAGAACAATAATTACTCTAAGTTCGTGTTCGATGAGATGATGAGCAATCTAAAGGGGAAGAAGAGCAAAGTTATCTTCTTGAATTCTTCTTAGTGTTAGTTCGAGCAAACTACACTACATCAAAGACACTAGTCCAAGCACACTTGGAGGAAGTTATTGAAGAAATTATTCTAAGGACTTCCAACAAGAAAGGTTCAACCTTAAGCAAGCTACAGTGTCACCAAGACACTTAACTTGTTCAAATAAGTTAAGTAACAAAAGGTTGAAGGATTCAAGAAGAACAAGTTTGCTAGTAGTATATATATCGAGCAAATTTTGATATAAATCAGAAGATTAAAGTCTGCTTGATGAATATTTTATAAGGAAAATATTCTAAGTAAAACTTACTCACGGAATTGTTCCCTGGCACACTTAATGGTTACCATGTCTGCTCGACAAAGACAACATCTTCCATGCTTACTCGAAGACCTGTTTACACTTAGTAACTTTTGTAATATCTTTGAATTTGTTTTAGAATCATGAATTAGGGTTTCTAGAGGGAATGTTTGAATAACTTTTGAATATGTTTTGAAGGAAGTTATTGAAGAAATTATTCTAAGGACTTCCAACGAGCAAGGTTCAACCTCAAGCAAGCTTTAGTGTCACCAACACACTTAACTTGTTTAAATAAGTTAAAGACAAAAGGTTGAAGGGATCAATGAAGAATAAGTTTGCTCGTAGGATATTATCGAGCAAAGTTTGGTATTATCATGAAGATTGAAGTCTGCTTGAAGAATATTTTCTTAGACAAATATTCTAAGTAAAGCTTGCTCGGAGAACTATTCCAAGAACACTTATGGTTACAAGGTCTACTTGACAAGGATAAAAGCTTACTCGAAGACCTATTTACACTTGTAATACTTTTGAATACGTTTTAATATGCTATGTATCAATTATTAGGGTTTCTAGATGATGTCAGGTGTGCCTATTTAAGGAAACTTTAGGGCAAATTTATGACAGACACTGAGCGAATATTGAGTGATTTGACGGCTGATAGCTTTCTTATAAAAGGAATATTTTATACGGAAAGTAGCCCGACACTAAACATTCCATTTACAAACCCTAATAGATCTTCATTGTATTCTTGATAATATTAATGGAAATCTTTTGAGTGACTTTGTGTGTTTGTTTTATTTCTCTTCATCTAGCAACACTCTTGATTCCGTCTTAGATGTTCATTGGATCTTCAGAGGAGCAGACCTCGTAACGGCTTGTCAACACGCTGTTGTTACATGTTTTGTGGTTGAATAGATTGGTCCTGACAAGTGGTATCAGAGCTTCATCTCTACACTTGTGAAGTTCTGTTGTTGATTATTTGCTTATATTGAAGAAAAAGAATGATGACGTCAGCTGAGCACTGTTCAATTGGTTAGTGATGTTAGCAGCTCTGTTATTCATTTTCTTAGATCTACAATCTGTTGAGGTTTAAAAGTTTTCTATTCTCTGATCTACATTGTTTATTTGTTTATGTGAGTCTAGATCTTGGTCCTATCCATCCAATTTCATCTTATCTAAGAATTTTATTCTCAGATTTGGTTACTTTTCAACATTTTGTCAAGTTTTTAAGTATTTTTCATTTCTAAAATTTTTCAAAAATACCAAAAACATTGCTAAACTAATGAATGACCAAGAGGTATCTACTACGCGATTCCAAGGTTGTTAGGACAATAAAATTATATCATATGGAAGGTACCTTTTGAGTCTGATGTGTGTTACAATGATGTTGATTTGTGGAACTCTATCAAAATGGTCCATATATTCTTGATGACATAAACAACAATCAAACTTTAGAAAGACATATGAAAATGAAGGATGATAAAGCACTTTTCATGTTGAAACTTTGTTTGTCATGGGAGATATTGACAAGTGTGGCTCATCACACTACTGCAAAGGCCATGTTTGATGCTATAGTTGAAATGATTGAAGGATATAGTGAGCTGAAAGATATCAAGAAAGACAAATTGAAGCAACAACTTGATAGGTTCAAGTTCAAGGAAGGAGAGAGGTTAAAATCTATCTTATAAAGGTTTGTTGCTATAGTCAATGAAATTAGAACCACAGATCTTGTAATAACTGATTTTGACATGAACAAGAACTTGCTATCATCTCTATCTGGAGAGTGGTACACTACCAGCAAGTTCATTAAAAAAATGACAAATTTCCCAACCTTCAAGCTAGATGATGTTATCTTCTTTCTACAAGCTACTGAGCATGAAATGATAGAGAATCACAAGATCAAGAAAGATAAACCAAGCTTCCAAGTTGCAAATGTTCTAAATGCACCAATGGGGAACCTGTCAACAAAGAACCAACAACAAGATCCCATAGTTGAAGAACCCAATGAAATTAATGCTGAAACCCTAAGAGTATTTGTGGCTGGTCAGTCTGGAAGTCAAAGTGGGCAGTTAAGGTTTAATGTTCAATTGGTGGATGATGGTGACACATCCTCAATGGCAAGTGCATATGCTCCCTATGTTGCTGGAACCATTAATCTAGGAAATGATTATCAAGCTCTCTTCTCAATGTTCACCGACTCCTACAATGCATTTTTGGCCAATAATTTGATTCACACAAGTGTAGTGGAAAAAGTCCTTGAACAAATTGATGATGATGATTTCGAGGATATGGATCTCAGGTGGCAAGCTTCCATGTTGGCTTTGAGAAGCAAAAGACTATATAACTGAACTGGTAAATTTTTGGTTTATGGGCCCAATGATAGAATTGACTTTGACAAGTCAAGGCAATTTGTTATAATTTCCAACTACCAGGTCATTATGTGAGAGAATGTAACCAACCAACAGAGAAACCAGTTCCAGTACTAAAACCAAAATCAAGACCAACAAAGACAGTTCAACAACAACAATTTTCAGCAACAAAACCATCAACAAATAGTCCCACAACAACAACCATTTCAAATAAACCAACAAATACCTCCACAAGCTCCTACCAATCAAAACATGAACAATGTCAATCAGCCAAGGAATCAAGGAATGTTGATTTGGCTCAACAACCACAATATGGTGTGTTTGACTAGAGTAACCATGCTGAAGACATTGAGAAGGCTAATGTAGCATTCATGTCAAAGATTGGAAATGAAGATGAATCCTCTTCATATCAGGTACATTCAAATCCCACAACCTTTGAATTGCTTGAAATGACTGATACTTTAAGAAAGGAAGTTGGTAAATTGCAAACTGAGTGTTTTAAGAAACAAAACATAATCAATGACTATGAAATGAGTGAGTTAACATATGAAAACCAAATTAAGAGTTTGGAACAAGACTGTATGGACAGTTATAATATTCAGCCAAGATATACTATTTATATTGAAGGATTAAAGAAAATTTACCTTGATGAGAAGTTGAAGAACACTCAACTTCAAGTTGAAGTTGATTTTCTAAAGAATCTAGTGTCCACTAGTAACATCTGTGGAAGTTGATTTTCTATACATGATTTATCTTGAGTGAACTTTATGTTAGTCGAATTGTGTTAGATCATACCTTCCATTTTTTATTACTCTTGAGTATATTATTGATTTCTTGTGTCAAATTTGTGCTTTGATATCAAACTTGTGCTAAAATGAATTTTATCAAAAAAGTTTCTCAAAGTAAATCATTTTGAGAAACTGAGCACGTTAATGGTGTTGAGAAATGATAAGATTATTCAGTTCAAGTTTTATAGAATCTTAAAAGGTTTTTCAATGGAAATTGATCTACTATTTTGGGAAATGATTGGAGATTTATTATTTATACCAATCATATGGATTTAATTGGCTGATGTAGTCATTGATATGCATGGTAGCTTTCCATGATGTGTAAAATCTGAGGTGATGTAAACATAATGAATATGCTAAACTTAATGTGGAGATACATTCTTGAAATATGCATGTTTCAAGATAGATCTCTCCGAATGATATGCAAGTAATTACCCAGTCATACAAGCATGTTGGCATTTGGTCACTCAAAATGAAACAGTTTATATATATGACAAAGAACAAATTTGAGCAAAAGGAATAAACCAACCAAAAGTTGATAAAATTACAAACATGAGGGTTTAAACTAGAACTACAGAGGTGGGCATCAAAATAAGTCCTTAACACCTTGAATGAAAGGCCTGTATTTCTGTATTGCATGGCAAGTAAGTCCAATGTTCAACCATAAATGTTTGATAAGTTTTGAAAAGCTGAATTATTAAGAAATTTAAAAAATGTTTTGTCATAAAATATTTTTACCATATATCAGGGGGTTGAAGTCAATTTGGGGAGATCTAGAGAAAACCAAATAAGTCTTGAGAAGTGATATGGAACATCATACTGAAACAAGTGTTATCCATTTATGTATTATGCAACTAATTGAACCTTAAGCGTATCACCAAAGTAATGAAATTCATGCTAAGTAATTACCTGTTATTAACATGCCTAATGTATTATAATAATGCTGAGAATGAAGTATTGAAAGGTGACTTAATCAATATGATCTCATGTTGAGATATTTTCATAAAAGGGAAAAAAGTTTGAAATGATTAAACTGAAATTTAATCTCATTATGCACCATTTGCTCTTAAACTTGAACATAAAAAAGAAAAACTGTTTAAAGTAAGGTTTAAGTCAAAAAGTGTTGCATTTTCACTTTGAATATGCCTGAACATGTAATTTCGAGTAAACTTTCATATTTTTTTTTAATTTTGAGTAAACTTAGGTGTTTTATTTGAAGTTCAAACTAATTCCAGCATACTTGATACTTATATCATTTGAATATTTGTGATCATGTATCTTCAAGTAAACTTTGATGATTATGCACTTTCGAGTAAACTTGGGTGTTTTATTAGAAAGTCATCTCATTCAAGCGTACTTGAGAATGTGTGTAAAGATGCCTTGAATATGTGTTTGGAGTAAACTTAGGTGTTTTAGTTGAAACTTGATTATTTCAAGCATACTTTACGACTTTGGATTGAATTTGATCAATATGAATATTTTTCGAGTAATCTTGACTACTTACTTGATGTTTAGCTATATCAAGTAAACATGGTATATTTTTCAAGCATAATTGTTAAAATATTTATTTACTTATGTGTTGAATATGTCTGAATACTTTATCTAAAATTGCAAGTGTTTTTGAGTAAATTTTGTTTATCGAGCAAACATCATGCTTAGAGCATACTTCGATATTAAAATAATAGTTCAAGTGTTCTCCAAGCATAATTGCATATTTCAGAAGCTTTCAAGCAAACTTTACTCCACGAGTACACTTTATGATTTAATCACAGTTGTATATTACAACGTAATATATCAAGTCTTCACTATTATACTTTTCATTTTTGAAGTAATGTCGAGTAAACTTTGTTTATGAGTATACTTCAATGTATATTTCTGAATAATGTTAACTCTTTGCTTTTCTAAGTAGAATTGATTAAACTTTGTAATGATAAGGTATTCGAGTAAGGTTGACATTTAGAAATATTACTAAGTTTCTATTTTGGGATCTTTATTGATCTCAAGCAAGGTTGCCTATTTGACCAAATATACTTGATTATTTGACTTGTGTTTAATTTCTCGAGCAATCTTGTATATTTGAGTAAATTTCTGTATTTTATTTACTTAGTTTATTACTAATAACATTAAAACATGAGAAAACTTTGGTGACGAGCAATATTGGTAAAACACTTTATCGAGCAAGCTTTGTGCTGGAATATTTGAAATCTGGGTTTTTGGCAGTATTCATGTACTAAATGAAAAAATCATTTAAAATCCACTTTCAAATGCATAAGGCATACACTATAAAAGGGGGACTTAGAAAATTTTTCATTTCATCTTTTTCCTCTCTCTCTTACATTATTATCCACTTGCTCGCGACCTAGACACCCAAACGTTGCTCTTTAATCCTTCGCATAATTAGTCATCCACTTAATTCCGATTCTGTAAGCTTCAATTGAATGATTTCCGAAACTCGTTATATGAGTTCAGGGTTTCCATTTTGTGTTTACTGACTACTCTGTTTTCTATGTAGGCTATAAATTGGCGAAGAACATGTTCATAAAGATTATCCTTTTATACTTTCTTCTTCAATTTTAAATTTATGCATGTTCAGTTAATGATCCTTAATGACTACTTATTGCTTTGAATGTATTTTTGTTTTTGATTGTGATGAAAAATGGTGTATCCATTTGAACCAAAGCACAACATGTGCGCCTTTCTCCAAATAACAGAGGAGAACAGGCATGTGGAGCTGATGATAAGATGGCTGGTGCTCTCCAATATTCGGTTTGCTTTAACAGAATGCCCCTTCATATACAGAAATCACCACCTTGATTTATGGCGATCAACCCATCCTGTAAATGACATTAATGGTCGGTGAATTGAGGCCACTGTGTTGGGCAGAGAAGTAGAACTAACAGAGAACCTGATTCGGGCAAGCCTCCAACTGCAAGATAATCTTGAAGTACAACTATCTTACACTATCTAAAGATTGTTGAGGATATTCCAAGAGACAATGAGGTATCAGGAAAATGTTAATGAAGGCAAATTCCTAATGGGAATGTTCTCTATGCTATACAGGTTTCTCATCCATCACATTAACCTGGGATTTACACCAAGAAGGGGGGAACTTGGACCCTGATGAATTGTGAGATCTCAACACCCACTATTGCTGTTGTATATGATAGCCTTTTCAAATTTCAAGAAAGATTTTTGAAAGGCTGGTAGTCAACTTGAGGAAGGACCAAAAGGATCAATTCTTGATGTATCCTCGGTTTCTTCAGATCATATTCAATACTCTGCACTCTGACCTTCTAACATCCGGGATTGCATATGTTCTACAGGACCCCAATGTATTTACAAGAATTAACAGATTGGGTCATACTAGCCACTTTAACCCAGAAGTGTAATATGTTATCCTAACCTGGCTAGTTGACAATGAGGTTGAAATTATGGAGGTTCCTACATTACCGAGGGTGAATAGTGATGAGGAGGATAGTACTGAGGAAGGAGATGATGATGAGACTGATTCTGAAGATGATAATGATGAAGGGGGAGATGGTGTGCTGGAGGGATAAAATTTTGTTATTGAGGGAGGTGTTGAGAGAGAGGAGGAGAATGAAGTTGTGAATGAAACAATAACACCAGTTCAGGGGGAGATTGAAAATGATATTACCTTGGAAAATGTTGTTTCTACACCACCTATTTCAACACCATTCTATTCACCACCCTAAGACCAAACTATGAGCTGTATATCCCTTCACCACCATAACAAGACCAAATCTATGAACCATAAATTCCATCACCACCTACTTCCCCCAACCTAAACCTTATACACAAACCCAAACTGAAACCCAACCTGAAACCAAAACCAAAACCAAAACCGAAACCAAACTTATCCTAACATAGAACCATTCCAGAAATGATACCGTACCATCAAATAAACCATCCTAGTACACCATATCAATCACCAACACACTCCATTCACTTTGAACAGCTAGACACATCTTCATTTTCATCAACCCATGACCCAAAACCTTTGATTCAAACATTTGACCCTTTACCAAGCAAAAGTGACCAAGTCATTCAAAGCCCACCCCATCAACCAATACCAACACAATCCACTGAACCTTTTGATTCTCATCCCATTTCCCCAGTTTCATCCTATTACTTATTAAAGAGAAACTTTGATTTGATTATTGAAAACAGTGATTTGAAGACTGAAAAATCAAATTTTGAAGAGACAGAATCAAGACATGGAGTCTCAACTAGAACATGCTCTTCTAAAAATTCAAACCCTGGTGGCTGAGGTTGAGAAGACCTCAGATGAACCAACATAGAGGGAGAATTTACCTGTTTCTAGTCTGATTATTAATGAGGATGATGCCTTTAAAGTTATTAGAAATTTATATGATAGTAAGGAGGAAGAAGAGGATAGGAAGGATGAGGCAGATAATGCAGGTTATGAGGCTGATATATCTGATGATGTTGTGCATGATTACAATGTACGTGACAGAGATGATGATTCAGTAGATGAATTTGGGAATGATGAGGTTGATGAGAATGAGCATGAGGCTGAGGTTGAGATAAATGATGAGGTTGAGGTAAACTATGACATGTTTGTTGAAAATGTAGTTAATAATGTGATTGAAGAGCTATTTAATGATGTTGTTATAAATACGGGAGATAAAAATGATGAAAGTCAAAATGATTCTGATCTTGAAATATTGTACCAAGATTTTGACAATATTGAATCCTTGGTTGTGATAGAAAAGGAGAAAGAAGTGGATGAAGAGATAGAGGATTTAAGGAGAGAAATAGATGACTTCCCACCTACCGTGGTGAAGGACATTGGATCATCTAGACAGGAGGATGTGTAGGATGAAAGGAGGAGAATCAAAGGTAAAGCTGTTGCTGAACATGAGGGCCAACTTCAACCTTTGAATCAAGAGAGAGTAGAATCTAGTGATGAACTCTTATTTGTGGATGAAGCTGTGGAGGATGGGATAAAATGACATGATAAGATTGTTGGTGAATGGATTTAGAGAGATATACTAAACAGATTCTTAACAGATAAGGAGATGGAGGAACAAAGGATTCTGTTAGAAGAATTTGAATTGAAAAAGAAACTCAATGAAGAAAAAGGGGAGGTGGAACAAGAGGTAATTGAGGGACTACTGAGATTGCAACAGGCTGAGGAGGCAGACAATGCTCTGGCCTTAGTAATATATAAATTCCAACAACGCAAAATTCCTGAACAAACTATTCCCACTGCTGAACATATGACTGAAGAACCAGAGAAGCGGTTGGTGACTGATTGTGATGCAAAAACTATACAAGATGATATGGTCAATAAAGCCAATGAAATGACGTTTGAAAGATTTTTTAATTAAATGAAAAAGGATGAGAACAGCTGACCAGCTGATCTATTAAGATATTCAAGGAAAAGGAAGAGGTTTGGAGCAGGAAAAATCCCAGAAGATGAGTTATAAATGTTTTACCTCTGTATTCAGTAAAACTTGAAGAATATATGCATGAGCCACAAATTGATGCTATAAATTATCTATCTGAGTTAGAAGATGAGGAGAAAGGTGATGAATTGAAGATAGAGAAGAAGAACATGATTTGTCCCAATTGAATTTAACTGATATTCACAGAGAAAACATACATGCCAAACTTGATGAATTAAAGAGAGATGATCCAAGAATCATAAGTCTTATGGGCCAAGGATTTGAATTTGAGAAGTTGGCTGAAATGTTTGAAGAAGAGTTAGACCTAATGTTTGAAAAGAAAAGGGAGGAGTTGAGAAAAGTTAGAGATAGGAAGAATAGACAAACACAACATTATCTAAACTATCTCAGGATCCATAATTTCTCTGAAAAAAAACCGAGTCATATGAGATATGAAGATCCTGAAAATGTATACAAGGACACACAAGCAAGAGTTCAAGAAGAAGAGAAAAATAGAATACAAAGAAGATACTCTAATCAACAAAAATGAACATATAAGATCTTTAGTAGATTTGGGTGAAAGTCTGGGTTCTTGATTGAACATGGCATTGACTATGAAATAGTAGACTCTATGAGTAGAAGGGAAGTCGAAGAAAAATTCAAGAACTTCATAGAAACTGCAAGCAGAAGCTCATGCTGCTACAGAACAATTAAGACAAAGGAGGTTAAGGAACATGAAATTAGAGGAGGAAGAGAAAAGTACAAGAAAATTAAAGGATGATAAAGTCATAATAAGGTTGGCTGAAGAGGTGAGAAATAAATTGTCTCAAGATAAAGAAAAACTTTTGAAGAGACTGATGGCGAGAGGAGAAGGTGACAGAGTCAAAAACATGACTGATAATGAGAAAAGGAACTTATATGAGTCTGAACTTGCAAAATACATTGAAGATTTGAAGCATTAGTCTACAATTGATAAACCAACTCAAACTCCTTCCATGTTAACTAAAGTTAAGGAAGAACCATTTGAAGCAGATACAAGAACAAACTTAATGCCATGGGAAGATGTGGAAACAATCAGTACCTTGAAGCTAGCCATGTTGAACAAAGGGACGCCTGCAAGTGTAATTGATAATATTTGTCAAGCCCAATTGAAAGATCTATTTTACACTGAAAATGTCTACTGGGAGCAAGTAGAAGAAGTACACAAGAGACTGATATCTCTACAGTGTGGACTTAAAAGACAACCAGTACAAAGACCTAGATCTCCTCCAAGTGAACAATTTGACAAAGAAACAATGGAAATGATAAAAATTCTATTTAAAGAAGGAGGTGACTACTTGAGGATGATGATGATGGGAAAAGAAGAGATTGTGAAGTTATATGAAGCTAAAGGGCATGTGAGAAGACCCCAATCAAAGACAATATACATCAAAAGCTTTCATTGTAAGTGTCCCTATTCCAACCACCAGGTCAAGACTGCAGAGAGAACAAAGGCCACCTTCATATATGGACCTACCAAAGAACCTTTACTTTGACTCAAGAACAAAAACTCTCAAAGTTATTATGTCAAGTGGTGAGTTGAAGACAATTGTGTTTACAGATGATTTTCAAGATTTTAATAAAGAACAATTGGAGGAGTTGGACAAATTACATCTGTAAGATTACCAGCGAAACAGATTTGCTGGACAACAAAGGAATGATATTTATAAGTTCTTGATAGAACAATCTAGGAAGGGATTTCCTTAACCTAACAAGAAAACGAAGCTGGAGTACACAGAAGCTGAAAGAACAAAAAGGCAGAGGAGGATGAGTGACTTCAGGATGACTGAATTATCCTACAAACAATCAAAATAATTCTCTAATCCTCTGGCCACTATAAAGGAGTGTATTAACATGAAGCAGCAGATGATAAGGCCACACTGTGAAGTCCAGAAGAATGGTACAATCTCTAAGATAATCTATGAACACAAGACTCAATCATTTATCTTGAGAAATTCAGAAGGGCTGGCCTTAGGGATCATTGAACATGACACAGAACTAGAGTATCTCCATGTGGAAGACCTTTATGACATTGTCAAATGGAATCTTTCATCTTAACATCCACACCACAGGGAGATCTTTCATCTTAAGACCTTTATGACCTTTATTGAATTTGATGTGTACTGTCCTAGTGACAGGCTTTTGAATATGTAAATTTTCTTTAAGTAATGTAATTTATCGCTTTTAGAATTTAATGTGTATTTTGAAAAGTGTTAGTAACCTACAGGTGTTTGGTGCATCAGAGTTTGTTCCAATCTAGCGGGAGATTGTTGGGATGAAGATTCGACAAAGGAAAGATTGGAATCTTCTCAACCTCTTCAATAAATGTCTAAGGATGGAAAACGAGCAAACTTGGTTCGGGCAAACTACACTTCATTAGGAAAGGTTGTTCTTCAAGTCGAGAAAGGTTTGTTTTAGATCAAACCCTTGACTTAACCAAGCTGAAACCAAGTATTTTGTTGGATCGAGCAATGTTTAATAATAAATAGTGGTCCAAGCACACTTGAAGGAAGTTTTTGAAGAAATTATTCTAAGGACTTCCAATGAGCAAGGTTCAACCTCAAACAAGCTACAGTTTCACCACACACTTAACTTGTTTAAATAAGTTAAAGACAAAAGGTTGAAGGGATCAATGAACAACAAGTTTGCTCATAGGATATTATCGAGCAATGTTTGGTATTATCATGAAGATTGAAGTATGCTTGAAGAATATTTCTTAGGCAAATATTCTAAGTAAAGCTTGCTCGGAGAATTGTTCCAAGCACACTTATGGTTACAAGGTCTGCTCGACAAGGATAAAAGTTTAAAAGCTTAATCGAAGACCTGTTTACACTTGTAATATATTATAATACATTTGAATATGTTATGTTTTAATCATTAGGGTTTCTAGAAGATGTACGGTGTGCCTATTTAAGGAAACTTTAGGGCACATTTATGACAACGGAAACTGAGCGAATATTGAGTTATTTTAGGGCTGACAGCTTTCTCGTAAAAGGAATATTTTGTATGGAAAGTAGCTCGACACTAAACATTTCACCTAGAAACCCTAATAGATCTTCATTGTATTCAAGATAATATTAATGGAAATCTTTTGAGTGAATTTGTGTGTTTGTTTAATATTTGTTCGTCTAGCAACACTTTGAATATCTTTGATTCCGCCTTAGATGTTCATTAGCACTTCACAGGAGCAGACCTCGTAACAATCTTGTCAACACGTTGTTGTTGGTTACGAGACTAATTTTATGGTTGAATAGATCGGTCCTGACACAGTTCAACAGCTCCAATTAATGCATTTCTCACTCAAACTTCACAAGATGGATCTTCTCCCTTCATTGAACCAATTGTATGTTTCATGGCGTCGTGTTCAAATACTAATTCTGGTAGTTCTATTGGAGCTAGAAATATCTTTAATCAACCACTAAGTGTAAACATGAAAGAGGCTGAACATAATTTTGCCTTTCTTTGTGCATTCATGACTTCTTATGAAAATCTGGTGGGTAGCAAAATTGCTACAAGTGAATTCACGGGTGAAGATTACGATCAGATTGATCCTGATGATCTAGAGTTGATGGATCTTAAATGGAACATGTCTATGATCGTATGAAAAGTGAAGATGTTCATGCACCGAGCTGGTAAAGATTTACCATAATTAAACAAGAGGGTTGATTTTGACAAGTTGAAAGTAAATTGCTATAATTTCCAAAGGTTTGGTCACTTATCTAAGGATTGTGATAAGCCAAAGAAGGAATGGTCTCCTTTTTCAAGACAAAAGCTCGGGAAAGAAATTTACCGACACAACAGAAAAAGCTTATGGGGAAAATTCTTCGAAGGCTGTGGGTGGTCAAGCTTTACTGACAGTTGAAGGGAATGATTAGAATCAACGACTGTTAGGCAATGGAAGTCAAGCTAATCTTGCACTGTTTGATCAAGCTGAGTAGTTTCAAGCTAACCTTGCTATTTTTGAGCAAAATGAGAATTTTCAAGACACTAGTGGGGAAGGGTTGACGTCTGAAAGCGAATCAAAAATAGAATCAGATTTTGATGACTCCAGCAATATGCAATCGACTTTGATTTCTTGCATGGCTAAAATTGATGAGGTTAGTCCCACTTCAAATTCTAGTGTGACTGTTAATTAATCTGAAACTGTTAAATGCGCTATTTGTGTGGAATCTAAGTCAAAATACGACTTGCTTCTAGCTCATAATGATTCTTTGATGAAAGAACTGGCTTTGGTGAAAGATAACTATAGACAATTTTTGGAGTCACAAAAGGACTCTAAAGATAAAATTGATGGATTGTCTATTAGTAATCGTGATATAAAAGCAGAACTTTTAGTTAAAATAACCATGTATGAGAAACATTTTTAAGAAAATCTCAAACAAAGAAAAAAAATAATTGCACTGAAAAATAATCTTCTAGAGTTGAAGAGAGAATTAGACAAATTTAGAAATTCATTCTTTTTGTTGAATGAAATAATTGAAGTGTCTGGTAAATAAAAGGGTTCTAAAGTTGGTCTAGGATTTGTAGAAGTTCCTCCACCATTTCATGATAACTATTCCAAAAATCCGTTTGCGGGAAAAGATGAAATTGTTAATGAACATCATGAGGAGAAACCGACACAAAGTGAAACAGAAAATGTAAATGCTCAAATTTCAACTCATGAACAACATATTCAAAGCAACAAAGTCTTTATTGAAAATATGTAATCATTTAGGAGATAGTTGAACATGAAATTATACACAAAGACAAGAACATTCCATGTTCGAATCACATCTTGTGTGAACCTCAAGAATTTGAGGAGGCTGTTTACGGTTCAAGTACATTCAAAGTGAGAAAGACAAAATCTGCTAAGAAAGAGGCTAAGAAATCAGAAAAACCCAAAGTTTCTGATGAGGATTTGATGCAATTTATCAATCTTAATTCTACTAAAGCAAAGTTTTCATTGAGAAAAACATTCTATTTAATCTTATCAAACCTGAATTGATCGAAAGCGTCTTTCAAAATGAAACTTCTAATTTGCATAATCTTGAGGAATCATTTGCTAAATCTAAGTTATCAAACAAGACATATGCATTAATTAAGGCCAGACAATTGTTAGATTCTACTATTAAGAAAGTTCAATTTGTTAACTCGGTAGGAGCTGACACTTCGCAAAGTTTTCTAACTGTTCAAACTTGGAGTTTTATATGAAAAAGAAATCTGTCACGTTTGATGATTTAGATAGAGCACATGCTTCAGGAATTTCTCATCAAATAGTTTCATAAGCTCCTATTAAACCACAACATTCGTATGTGGATACACGAGCGTGTTACTTGTGTGGTAACAAGCACGTGTGATCAGGAACTGTGGACTGCGAAAATCTAAGAATGTCCAATCGGTTCACAAGGAACAACCACAAAAGGTTCCTGTTGTTAAGGAAATTCTGAAGAGACCAATGTCTCAGGACGATGAGACTTATATTTTGTTTGACAATGTGAATCCACGTAAGGTGGTTCATGTTGAATAGAACAATTCTAAGTTAAAGGCTAAATCATTTGTTCCCACACAACCGATTTGCAAAAATAAGAATAAAAATGTGGTTCAAGCTGTGTATCTAAGAAGAAAGTCTAAGAGACCAGTGACATATCACCAAGCAGCCAAATCATAATTGGATTCTCATAATGTTTAATCATCTATTTAAACACAAGAGGTTCCCTAGACTGAAGCCTGGGCTGCCTTTTTGGTCTAATCATTTTTCTTTGATATGCAAAGTTTATCCAAGACTATATATGGTGAAAACCAGATTATGGATAGTATATACTCTCGTCATATTACCAGCAATATCGACCTACTAACCAATGTCAAGAGTATTCAAGTGAGTTATGTAGCGTTCGCGTGTAATTTTTGATGAATGATTACAAAGAAAGGAGATGTTTCGAATGGTAGTATTACATTTGAGATAGTAAATTATTGTGATAAGTTAGATCACAATTTCTTGTGTGTTTCACAAATTTGTGACAAGAAATATACCATCATATTTACTAGCAATCAATGCATAGTAATCAAACCAGTATATGTCATTCCAGAAGACATGGTGGTTATGCGGTCTCCAAGGTTAAACGATATATACATACTTAATATGAGTACTAAGGTATTGTATTAACTAAGACTTCTGTTGAAACGTGTTTTGTCTTAAAAGGAACTGAGAAGGACTCTATTTGGTGGCATAGGCGTATGGGTCACATTCATGTAAGAAAAATGAGTTATCTTATGACAAATGATTTGGTGGATGGGGTTCTCTGAATCACTTCAACCTGACTGATCACCATGCTGCATGCTAGAACGGCAAGTAAAAGAAGAAGTCGTACTCATCTAAGTTAATTTATTCCATTGATACTTTATTGGAACGACTTCGTATGGATTTCTTTGGTCTTGTGAATCATGCGAGTATTGTTGGAGAATGGTACTGTCTAGTTGTCACTGATGACTATTCGAGGTATTCATGGGTGTTATTTATGGGTTCAAAAGATCAGACACCTGTTCTTGTTCAAAATATAATCACGATGATCGAATCACTATACAAACATAAGGTGAGACGTATTCAAGGTGATAATGGTACGGAGTTTAAAAACACTATATTGGACTTCTTCTGTATTTAGAAAGGAATCCATCGAGAATATAGTGCTCCATATGTACCACAACATAATGGTGTTGCTGACCGAAAGAACCGAAAATTGATTGAAGCAATAAGAACAATGCTTGCGTATTCAAAGCTTCATGTCCAATTTTGGAATGAGATAGTGAACACTGCTTGCTACACACTTGATCGTGTTCTGACTGTGAAAAGGTTGCAAAAGATGAGTTATGAACTTCTGAATAGTCGAAAGCCTAATTTAAAGTTTTTGGAACCTTTAGAGTGTTCTTGCACGATGCTGAAAAGAGATGTGGGAAAATTCGAAGAAAAAGCTATTGAAGGTTACTTTTTGGGCTATGCATCGCCTAAGAAATGTGTTTTGAACTTCACTTCGGGTTGTGTTGAAGAGTGGTACCATGTGGATTGCCAAAGAAATACGACATCGCCTACCGGAAAGGGTCCTGATTGTTTGTCTAACGATGAGAGTTTATTTAACTCGTTTACTTCCATAGTTGATCAACCTGACGAAGACTTAGTGCGTGCTTATTTAGAAGATCAAATGTTTTCAACATCAAGGTCTTCAACCTCTAATTACGATGATGTAGGACAAGATTGTAACGATTCAGACTAAACCAGGTATACCCTAACCGGTAGACCATAGTCACGTTATATTTAATGTCGGGTACATGAATTACCATAGTAATTATACGAGAATACATGGTTCACTGTATTGATTGTACGTGAATATATAATTCATCGTATTAAATATGCGATTAATCGATCGATAGTTATTGAAACCCGAACGAATCGAGGGTTTAGACGATATCTATAATATTTAGTGATTTTACGAAGCATTAATGCTTCAGGATAAGTAAAGTATGGCACAGAAAAAGAATTTCGATTTAATGGTACGTCGGTACATTAAACGAAACCTTTAATACCAAACCGAGCAAGAGACGATCGATCAAGCCGAAAAAGATGCGCAATTATTAATAATATGATGTTTTAAGTTAATGAAAGTCATGGTTAAAGTTTTTAAAGTGGTTTTATATAAATTTCATTTTTAAGCCGAAAACGACCGTTTTAGCCTCGTTTTAAGCCGAATTAGACATTTAACCGAAAAACGAACTGAACCAGATTATCCAAAACATTATCCGGATTTCGAGAATCCAAACATGTGGCTAAGAATGGAGAGGTGGGTCCCACCCCACCCCCCTCATATTTCCGATCGGAACTTAAGGGTTCCATTACCCTTATTATTTTTTTTTCTCATCACACATTCAACATCCTACTCTCCTCTCCACTTTCATGAACTCAAAACCGATATTTGGAGCAAGAAAACCGAGGTAAAAACCGAGTTAATTACGTGTTCATCTTCCTTTCTCGAGTTTATTCACAAGAAAATGAGGTTTCAAGTGAAAAAGGGTGGAAACCCGAGATGAAACCGATTCTTGCATGATCAAGTGATGTATACGGATTATACAAGGGATCTTGGTCTAAGAAAGGAGTTAAACGAAACAAAAACGAATTTTTACGGTTTAAACTTTAGTTTTGGAACAATAACCGAAACTATAGTGTAAGAGGCTTGGTCGTGAGTGTAACTTGCTTGGTATTGTGGTATGTTGGTTGTAGGTTCTGTATTTAGTGGTAGATAAGACGGAAAGACGAGTGTGTAGCTTGTAGTGGCGGAAAACAAAAGGTATATTCGGTTTATGTTCGATTATGGATTTTTGAACAGATTGTGGATGGTTTAGAGTTAGGTCATGAAATTTTACAGAGGTGTTAAATACATGAAAATATGAGTTCTATGAATTTTTGGTAATTTTTGGACAAAGGATGAATATTTGGTGAATTTAATGCTCGGTTTTGGCTAAAAATGGTGAAAAATAGTTAAATATCATGAAAAATTCTGGAAAATTCCAGATAAGCTTTTTATAACATGTATAAGTCACACACAAAATTTTAGGTCAGTTGGAGAAGTCTAAGTAGGCTTTTCGGTTAAACAAGTTCTAGGGTTTTCTAGATCGGTTTTAGTGAAAATGGCATGTAAAAATATATTTTGGTTCTGGAAATATTACAGGGGACTATGTGGATGGCAGGGGTCATCCAGAAAAAATTTGGGATTTTTCTAAGGTCGTTTGGTATTTACGACATATTTAGTGTTTAAATGGTGTTTAAAAATAGATAAATAAATTTAAAATATAAAAATTAATTCTGGAAATATTTTTATAAAATTCCCCACTGTCAAAAAGTGATTTTTGCTAAATCTCAAGATCCGAGGATGAACGGATATTTATTTGGAATAAAAGTGAACTTTTATAATATAAAACGCGTAAACCAGCAAAGTTCGGGTGGACGAGCTGACTGGTGTATAAAAACCCTGAAAAATGAACTATTATCATATAACTGAGTTAAATAAGTAAAAATAAATCATCCGAAAATAATTCGGATGATTTAAGTAATTTTAAACGATTTAACAGTTTCCGGTGCACTAAAGACGGAAACGGGTCCCGCGGCCAATCGGGGCGTCTAAACCGAGCTCTAATTTCACAACTTTAATTAAATTATCATTCAACCACTATTTTCGGGTCGTGTGTGACCAAACCCAATTTTGAAACGTAAAAACGGATAACCGTGCTAGGCACGCAAAACGGGAAAAACGACTAATAGAAATTTGGCTACTGAACTCTAAACGATATCACAATCTGAGTCCGGAGAAGTGTTTATGGGTTAACATTGCCCCCGGAATGGGTACAGTACTGGGTTAACAGTGTCCCCAGATGTACCGGTTAACACGGTTAAAGTTATTTTAATAGTGATTGTATATTAACGATTGTAAGGATCATATTACAGATTGGACATGTTATCTGATAATGACTGTTGTTACCTGCTTGCATGTGCTAAGGTGAGTTTCATGAGCCACTTTTTCTGAATTGTTTTTAAATATTTTCACGGGGCGGAAAGCATGTTACTATTGAAATGTTTAAGTACATACTGAACGCATGGATTTGCGTGTAATTATAAATATTTGATTGTACGGGAATCGTACGGAATGGGTACTGGGTTAACAGTGTCCCCAGATGTCCCTAGAAGTATTTCTGGGTTAACATTGCCCCCGGAATGGGTACAGTACTGGGTTAACAGTGTCCCCAGATGTCCCTAAAAGTGTTTCTGGGTTAACATTGCCCCCGGAATGGGTACTGTACTGGGTTAACAGTGTCCCCAGACGTCCCTAGAAGTGTTTCTGGGTTAACATTGCCCCCGGAATGGGTACTGTACTGGGTTAACAGTGTCCCCAGATGTCCATAGAAGTGTTTCTGGGTTAACATTGCCCCCGGAACGGGTACAGTACTGGGTTAACAGAGGTTTCACTTGTGGGCTCAGCATAATTACATCGATAATATTATATTATGATATGGATTTATCATGGTTTACTCAAATTGTGAAACTCACCAACTATTCGTAGTTGACCCGTTTTCTCACATGCTTTTCAGGTACAATTAAGATGAAGTGATTGCTTATGTGCTAAGTGCTTGATGTGTGTAAGATTTGCGTGCGGGATGTTAGGATACATTATAATAAATAGAATTATGTATCGTATTGTATGATGTGTGCATCACCTAGACGGTAATGAAATACGAGATAATGTAATTTGAAGTATATTAATGTATTCAGTTTTCTTTATAAACAATGTGGTTGATATCAGAGGTGTCTGTTGCATCCCGTTTACGTTTCCGCTGCGGTTACGGGGTGTTGCAGAACTTGGTATCAGAGCCATTGGTTATAAAGAATTAGGATGTCTTTAAAAGATACCTAAAATATAACCAGTAGCTCAAGTATTATAGGATCTGAGTATCAACTAATAATTTATAGTGACGAGATCTGGATGAACTTGGATGGACAAGTGAGTTATTATTGTGACATCTGCCCCGATCCGACCCGACCCAGGTACCCGTTTCCCTTATCCGATCTCTTTCTTTTATGATTTAATATTTATTTATACTTATATTTTACTTTTAATAATAATAATATATTTTCCTTCCCGCCTCTTTCTCTCTCTTTCTTTCCGCCGTCCCGTCCCTCTTCCTTCTCTCTTTCCTCCTTCTTTTCCCTCTTGTCGCCGTCCCGCCCTTAAGCCTTGTTTCCCTCTTTTTCTTCTAACTCTTTGCTTGTCCTTTGTTCCTTCCCGCCTAAGGTTGTCTGCGCAGCTCCACGCAAGGAATCCTGCGTGAAGACCACCTGTTACAGCGATACGCGAGACGAACTCTTCTCGCAGCGCGCTAAGAATTGTAATTCTTCTCGCAGCGCGCTAAGAACGGTAGTTCTTCCCGCGACGCGCTAAGGATTTGTAGTTCTTCTCGCAGCGCGCTAAGAATCGTAGTTCATCCCTCGACGCGCGAAGAATTATAGTTCTTCCCGCGGCGCGCTAGGAATTTTAGTTCCTCCCGCGGCGCGCTAAGAAATGTGATTCTTCCCGCGGCGCGCTTAGAAATGTAGTTCTTTCCGCGACGCGTTAAGGTTGGTTCTGTCTGCCTTCGCGCTCGCGCTCTCTTGACCTTCTGTGTCTGCCTTCGCGCTCGAGCTTTCTCGCGCTAAACCCTTTGAGTTTTCTTCTGTTTAAATCTAGCCGTTTGCTTTTGTGTTGTCTTATCTTTTGTGCTGTTGACCTAATCTGCTTTATGTCTGAAAAGCCACTTTTGGCGCAGCATGCGCACCAACCCCATTGGTTGGCAGAAAAAGTGACTGACATTATCTTTGGAAATCTGCTTTTTCCATGCTTTGACCAGTACCTTTATCTGATCCGCCCATGCCTTTTTACTGTTCCCTGTCAGCCTTTTTCTCTTTTTCCCTGCTGCCATATCTTTTGATATCTTTTGCTTTTGGAATCTTTTGCTTTTTGAGATCTTTTCCCCTTTTTCTAGGGATTGTGTTCACTAGGGTTTCTCTATAAATAATAGTATTATTTTTCCTAACACTTCACACACAAAACACTTAATCTCTCCTGTTCTTCCTTGCTCTCTGCCGTTGATCCTCTGTCGCCTCCCTCTCTGCCTCCGTCTTCCTCCCTGTTCTGCCCTGCTTTTCCGGTAATATATAATATATATAATAATTTACTTATTAATTATGCTAACTCATAATCAAGACTTAAAACCAATCATTAAAACAATAATCTTGTTTATAGGTTAACTTGTGCTTGTTTAAAGTTGGTTCTTGCTTTATCTTACACCGCATCGTTTATCAAGTGAGTAATCTCGTACCTAATCCCTTTTTATTTTTAATGTTTTGGGATGTTCATGTGTTCGTACAAACTTAGAGTCTTAAACTTGTTTATGAACTTTAGTCGCGCAGTATCCCATGTGTTGAGGACGTTTACTTGGCTGTTATTTGTATGTGTGTATCATTAACCGCTTTGTTCGGCCTATTCCGCAGTTTTCATGGATCCATTAGATGAACACGGGAGACCTATCGTTTACGGTTTTCTTTGTTTACACTTGCACAGATGTTTTCTCGTTTTTGTGCTCAATTGGGAGCACAGATTGAACTATGAACTATGAGCTATGATCTATTTAGGCTTGATCACAATCTGATTGCACCCTTGTTAAACACCAGACATACACGTGTTGCGCGCAGATTTATTGTTATCTATGTATTGTATTAAACTTGATTTCTCACCAACACGCAAGTGTTTGACGTTTATTTTAACACATGTTCAGGTTTGCAGTAGCTGTTTTGGAGCTTGTGGACACATAGGAAGTTTTCTTTATTTTGGACCTAGATTAAAATGTATCAAGACAAGTTATTTGTTGTTCTAATATTTTGCCTTATAATATATTGATTTATGTTATCTTGTGTTTACCTTGGCCGTGCGCGAATGAATGTATTTATTAAATATTGACACCCAATAGTGTCACGAGTAATGAAACAATATGTGGCGCCCCGATGTATAATCCGCCTTTGGTCGGGGTGTTACAATTATGGTCCGGAACATAATAACCGACTTGTCCGCACGAGGGAATTCAGGGGAAGTCACGGGGTACATTAATAGGTAAAAATGGCAACATATGTGTAAAGTATATAATATTATTTATGCGTGCTAATGTGTATATATATATATGTACATATCTTGTGGATACATGTATTGAGAAATAGGACCCGGATAAGGAACCGGGGGAATAAATTAATGAAAGTACCGAGGATGCTGAAATTTCTAGAGCATTGGTTGATGATAAGTCTGGCTTATCGGGCCATAGTTATTATATTACCAAGTTAGATCTCCCGTTTGACATTAACCAGAAATATCTAGTAACCGTCACTCCCAACCAAAATTGTTAAATCCCTTACCCTACCAACACCGGTACCGTATATCCTAATAACCCCATATGTTCACCCGAACCGCCGACCCTCACGTATGGACGAATCTGTACCTGAACCCATTCCTATTCCATTAAGGTAAAATAAATAAATAAATAAATAAAATAATAATAATAATAATAAATTTGATAATAAATGAGCAGATAAAAATAATATATATAAATATATATGTGTATCTCTCACTCTCAAACATATGAGACATACCACCTCCAGATCGAGAATTACCGATTTTAGTGAACCTAGAACGCCTGAGGACATTGACTGAGCAAGTGATAGAGTTTCCCATAATAGTAATTGATAATATTTGAAGGAAACATGGGTTGCGCGATTACCTTGAACCTTGCAACTCCCTATGTTATCCTTACATCCGTTAGATGCCTATACCCATGAATACTCGAATAGAATGATTACCCATACACAAAGAGGTGTTGGAATCATTATGACATAGTTGGTTGTTCGTTCGTAGGTGGTATACCGAGTATGCCGGATATACAAATAGACACGGATATTATAACTCCGTGGTACGTAATCGTTTGGTGCTCACGGTGAGCATGTATCGGTTATGCTGTCATGCAGAAGGATATTGAAATCAAGTATATTAAACATTAATCTTTGTTGAGAAAGATCTATATGTCAGTTGGTGACAAGAATTATGAAACATACTTAAACGTTAACCGACGTTAGGTTAAGTCCATATGCTATTATATTTGTGGGACATATATACTAGATACTGGTATGTGTAATATGTATGATAATATTTGGTGTGTATGTGTACCTGTTGTTATGATTGAGCTGGTAACGAGTTATACGGTGAGATTAATATTGATTACTGCGTACGGGATGAGTACGGCAGAATGACATAAAGGGAGTAACTCCAATGATGGAGATTGATATGATTCAATTGATTGCTCAAAGATAGCAGATGATGATACCGAATGTCATATCACAGATCACTGCTAGTGTTGATGCAAATGTGATCGCAAAATTATAGATCGAGCAATCACATGAATATGAATATTTCAATTCTTGGTGGTATTACTAAGAGTGATAATGTCCCACCGAATACTATTATGACTACAAGTATTAGTTATAAACTAAACGTGAATAATAGTCGTAATGAATTAGAACCGGTATGAAGGATATGTTTGTGGTTGTGTTAAGGAAATTATTAATTGTTTACTGATGGTAAAGGGAGGAATAGATTAGCGAGTGGATAGAAAAGATCGAAATGGTTAAGGATATTGGTAAGAGTCTAGAACATTGTGTAGTGAAATATGCTACAGATATGTTGGTAGATTATGTTGTATCGTGATGGATCACGATGGTACAAAATTATAGTTAGAAAATTATTACTCAGATGATATGGTCAGAATTTAAAATTCTTGTGCTAGAGCACTTTTATTCGAGTAATTAAGTTCAGAGATTGGAAACTGAGCTATGGAAGATAGAAATGTTGTGTGCTGATCCCTTAGAACACGCTAATCGTTTGAAGGAATTGTCATGTCTGGTAACATGGCTAATTACTCCTGAAACTAAGCGAAGTGAGCGCTATATTGGGGACTAACTCCATCGATAAGGAGTATAGTCAATCCTGTAAAATGTACAACCTTTGGAAGGGTTGTGTCACAAGCCAGCATTGATATATTTGACTCTATGGGAAGTGGACTGGAAGGACGTTAGATGAGACGTCGAGTGTTAAAGAAGAGAAATGATAAAGGTATAGTGCAAGATAGGCTTTTGAGTAAGTAGGTATGTCCTACAACCCAGAGTTATACTAAGACTAGTTCCGGTGTGAAAACATGAACCGCATGAAGGGTCCTTCCCTAAATGTGGAAAATATGGTTATCGGCAGGAAGAAGAATATCGGGTGATAGTGGGCCACAGGTGTGGTAAAGATGGACGTAATGCCCCAATTGTAGAACCAATTGAAGCCATGTGAACCGGCAACCCCAACCCATTCGTGTACAACCACTCCGAACCCAACAACTTCAATAACAATCCATCCAAAGAAATCAAATTATGCCAAACGGTTGTACTTGCTATGAATGTGGCAGTACAGAACGTTTCAAGAGAAATTGCCCAAAGTTGAACCAAGGTATCCTTGGAAGACGAACCTCATGACAAGCATCAACCTCTGATAAAGCAAGGAGCTGTGCTTTTGTGAGTAATTCGAATAAAGCACGTCGTGATCCAAAGGTGGTATTAAGTACATGGTAGTTTTAAATCAATAGGCTTCAGTGATATTTTTACGGTCGTCGATAGAAGTTAGTTCCTATTGACCTCCTATCATTTGGAAAGATACCGATTAGTGAAACTATAGAACCCTATACTGTAGAATCGCTAGCGGTAAATCCCTAATGGTTAACTAAATTGTTCGGAATTGTCCTATTATTCTGAACGATTAACCTTTCCTTATTGACCTACGACCAGTAAAGTTAAGAAGTTTTGACGTAATAGTTAACATGGATTGGCTAACTCAACATGAAGCTGAAATCAATTATGAAAAAAAAAGATGATTAGAAGCTCTCTTTCGGTCGATGAAGCGATTAGATACAGAGAAAAGTGTACGGTATTATGTTACCACTCTAATCTCATTTTGAGACGTTATAATATTTACGCCAAGAAGACGTGGTGTATTTAACAAACGTGATTGCCACAGATTTAAAAGAAAACATACAGAAGATGTTCCGGTGATACGTAAAAATCCACAAGTTTTCCCAGAAGAACTTCCTGGATTACCGCCAACCCGACAGGTCGAATTCAGAATCGATTTAATACCTCAAGCTGGCCCTGTTCCTAAGGCACCCTACCGACTTGCACCGTCCGAGATGCAAGAGTTATCCAATCAGTTGCAAGAATTACTGGATAAGGTTTTATACGACCTAGTTAGTCACCATGGGGTGCACCAGTGTTATTTGGGGAAATGAAGGACGAAAGTGTTAGGATATGTATTGATTAGGGAGAATTGAATAAAGTGACGATCAAGAATAGGTATTCACTTCTTCGAAGTAAATGATCTATTTAACCAACTGCAAGGGACGATTTATTTTTAGAAAAATTGATCTTAGATATAATTATCACCAAATGAAAAATCCAAGATGAGGACGTTGCAACAACAGTGGTTTGTTGAGAATGATTGCCACAATGCCGATTGTAGACTAATGTGGCATTCATCAAATCCACCTTTACGACCACCCATGCAATGAATCAGTACGTGTAAAAGATACTTGTAAGGTGGGCACAGGCCATTCTTGTTTAGCATGGATTCTTCGACATCTCAACCATAACATACACGTGTAAATAAACCTTTGATTAACGTCTTATCAAACTCAATTGGGTTATTGTCATGGTCCCTAAATCGAAGTACCCTCCTAATCACATCCACATCCGCTGTAATGAGAGTTTGATTGATTGTTGCTCAAATGTGGTTCTGGGTGTCAACGAACTCAGCAGTATTCCCAAACTGCCTAATAATACTCAGATTAACCGTAGGTCTGGCAGTTATGGCATAATGTATTACTGAACGTCGTAAAAATGCCAAAATATCTCCAAACATAGCTACGTTAGCAACATCCAAATCAACATAAGCACATATGTTGTGCTTCTTATCATATGATAGCAATTGAACCTCTTCTTGTTCCCGAGGTTGTTCTTGATCTTGAGGTTGTGCTTTTTCTTGAGGAGCAACGGGTGGATCTTGATCCATTTGAACAGCCATATAAACTGAAAAATTTAAACGAATATAAGTAATGTGGAGATATAATATACAGTTAACATTTATTTATATATTTATCAATAGATGGTGTATGTAGGTTTATATGTCGTGTGTAATCGATATATCGACGTGTTTAGATGTTTGGAATAATTTATTAATCACAATATTTGGTGAAATTAATTAGATAATTAAAATTGAAATCTCATTCGTTAACAAAAACAATCTAATTCATTACAAAAATATAACAAATTGACTGGTTCGCTATCAAGTAAATAATTTAACGAAGAAGACTCAGCGAATTAACTATTAATAATAACGAACTAAATTCTAGTTCGTTCCAAATTGACGAATCCATAATTGATTCGTTGAGAGATTGATTCACTGATCTAATGTTAGAACTCCTGATTCGTATCAATCCAGTAACAATAACAATAACAGATCGCAGATCTGTGTATAATCGATTAATACGTTTACATAGATCTAGCTCATAATTACCTTAGATTAAGTGTTGTATATGTTTATGTATTATTAGTATATATCAATTGTTTGTATAATATTAGGTTGAAGATCGAGAGAGCGTTTTGACCGGGTTTGGATAATTAACTCTCTCAAACTCTTATTAAGCGTGAACAGTGTTCACGTATAAATAGAAGACGAACCTAGTTCGTTAACATCCCCTAACGAACTAGAGTTCGCTTCGTTACATACACTTAAATAACTAAACACCCCCTGATTCGTTAACATCCCCTAACGAATCAGGAGGGAATAAGCTTAAGTCTTAGTTCGCTAACATCCCCTAGCGAACTAGACCATACATATAGAGAACTAGGCAATAATTAAACTAACTATTACATTAAATTTTAAACGAAAACATTAACGTCAATTACAAAGACTCAAGACGTAAAACCGTGCACTAACAGACACCCCCTCGTCTTGAGCTCTTTGTCTTTAAATTACTTGAAGCGCTTGGACTGTCAGTCTCTGCAACTATGAAATCCATGCTCATGACATACACGAACAACTCGTTGGAATTGCATAGCCAGGTCGTAGTCTTCATGGCGCTCAAACAAAATCTGCTTCCTGTGGAGCACGTCATTTTCTGTCTTTGATAAATTAACCAACCACATCGGGTCGATTATCTTGATCAGCTCAGTCTTCAGTCCTCTACCAAGAACAATGACGGCCTCGCCAGTACGATTGTCATAGTACCAGCGGTTGAACGATAGATACATATTTTGAGGCATCGTCTTCACAGGAACCTGCTTCATCGTCTTTGGCGGCTTCACCTTTAGGACAAGTTTCCTCCAGCCAGTCCTAGGATCAATCTAGTCAACACGTTTACGCCTAGGGACCTAAGGCTTGAAGAACTTGAAGCCATGATTGACCTCGAACAATAAGTGTTGGTGAAACCACTCAGCTGTTCGGTAACCCCCACAATTGATAAATGGACGTCTCGCGAGGGTACGAACATCCCACCACGGCAAAGTAAGAACATCTATTATCGTCTCGTAGTACTGGACCCCCTTCTCCCACTTAACTATACATACTTTAAGCTCAGAATCATAGAGCCATGAGACAATATCACCATGTACCTTGGAAACAGTCTTGAAGGTGGTCACTTGGTTTTCTTTACCCCATGCAGCAGCAGTGTCTTTACGTTCTTGATCAACGTATCGATACGCACTGATGATTTTGCCCACTTTCTAACGTTTGAACCATCTTGCAATATCATCATCAGTTATGACTTCAAGTTATTGAACTGTCCGCTTACACTTCAACACCTTTTCCAATTCGTCTTCTGTCGCTTTAACTGTCTGTTCATCAAATACCGGAGCACCTTGATCAACATTAGTGTGTTGAAACAAGTCCGGATACTCCTCAGTAGTTACATCTTCCATCTCAACATCCTCATCTTCATAAATAAAGTCCTTATTCATCTGAATTGACGGATCATCTGATATACCTTCCTCATTCACCACCTCGACATCAGGCTCAGTCTCTAAAGCAGTCAACTGATCGTCATTCAGCCCAAGCAATATAGAAATCTGCCCCCGTGTCAGAGACCTATCCACAAACTCACCAACCTCTATCTCATCTCTGTTCACCACACTCCTAACCATCCCCGATCCATCCACAAATATCACAGTGTTAGATGCAATCATGTCAATAGGCTTAGCAGCAGTTGGATCATGATATATAATAATCTGTTTACCCGAGTCTTCACCGCCACTTGTACCAGCACCGGAAGATGAACCGTGCGATTGTTTAGGCTCACCTCCTGCACTAGACTCGTCTGGATCTTGGTCATCATCTTTGAGTTTCTTAAGGGCATCTTCTTTGCAAGTCAATTGTGTAGGTTCCCAGCCGGATCTACACGGAATATCTCGTTCTACGTAGGTGCGGAATCCCTACGTAAGACGTTACGAGCGTAAAAGACGATACACGTTAACATGATCAAACACACGTTACAATAAACAAAGACACGTTGTATCGCAACTGATAACACGTGATATATCAATCACCGATTACACAAAACTGAACAACTCCAAAAAACTAAAACTTTAACTCATCTACTGATCTAGCCGTAACCTAGCAGTTTATATAACACGACAACTTCGCCTAGCATGTTTAGGCGAAGTTGTCCCTAACTTCGCTTGTTCCACAAGTTCGCCTATATCAGCGAACTTGTGAGAACTTCGCTTACATCCATGTACAAATCCAACTAACTCGATTACAGACACTAGACACTGAACTACTGACATCATGTACCAACAGACTCCCCCTTGGCAGTAGCTTCATATCTCTATCTTCAAGCACGTGTCTTGTAATCTTCAACAATCTTGTATCTTTCATCTTCAAGCATGAACTCCTTCTCATACACAAACCGAAACAACTCTTTGATATTTCTTCGCTTCTTCTTTCCAAGCAGGAATATAAAACATTTTCTTCTCGTTCAGCACCTGCAGATCAGCTTGAGACAAATACACCAAGTGCATTGGATCATACACTCTCAGCAGCTCTTATTCATCTTCATTCTCCATTACTGCTTCAGCTGTTTCACAATCAACATACCACCACTTCAGATCCTTGAGCACATCCTTGGGCATTTGTTTCATCGGCACTTCTTTTAAACACCGGATCGGCTTATACTTCATGATCATCCAAGGCTTGCCATCTGCTCTCATCCCTATATCTTTGTCTTCAATAAGTTTTCCTTTCTGTGGTTTCAACAGCTCGAACTTTTTCTCCTTTATACTTTCCTTCCAAACAATCTTTCCAATGACCCTAGCCATGTTATCATCACTCCTGTTTATCAACCCCAACCTGGCTAAGTCCTTCACTTCACACTCAGGCAACGTATTCAACGATCTCAACAGTCTTTTGAAGTACTGAACCCCATCATACCTTTTAATCACAAAGAGCCTCAACTGCTCATCATATAACCAGCATATAATCCCCTTTTTCGATTCAACATAACCCCTGATGTTGTAACTTTTCTTGAACATAGTAGGGACCGCCGGTTTCTTAGTCTTTACGAACCACTGAGCGTAGCCTTCTTTCCATCTTGGCTGCTCTTCCCATTCTGTCTCATCGCTTCCCATATCTTGACCCATATCTGCCTTATCAACTTCCGGAATCTCGTGCTCAACGTTCTCCTCCACAATCTCTCCTTCTTCAATCTCACTATCAATGACAATCTCAGCCCCTATCTTCTCTATCTCCTCCATCGGTAACACATCCTCATCACCTATAACATCATCTAACACCTCCTCAGCATCCACAACCACCACATCATCACCCCCTGAACCGCCAGCTGCACTCGTTGACTCCCCCTGAGATGTAGAAGTCCCAAGAGCTTGTTCAGTTCTTGGCAACTCTCCACCTGCACCTTTCGATGCATTGGGATCATCGTCTCGATCATTACGCTTCTTCGTTCTCAGCTCATCACCCTTACAGCCCGTCTCCCCCTGAGATGCCAAGAACTGTTTCAAAGCATCAATTATTTTTCCATGTTCGATCAGCAGGGACGACTGTATCTGATTCTCTGCAATGAGGCGCTGAACAGCATGGGTCTGGATAAGATTTACCCTTGATTGTTCTGCCACGACCCTTTCAAGCGCTGCTATTCGTTTCGAGTCGGATAAGGTTGAATCGAAATCAAACCTCAGATGTGATATATCTTGAGTGTACTGAGGAGGGATCTCCAGTGTAACCGGGACCTCAGAAGTAGGTGTAAACGTAACCTCAGGTGGTATCGTAACTGACAACCCTGCAGTAGCTACAACTGTCAACTCAATAAATCTTGCAACGACCTCCGTTGGAGTAACAGCTGGAGGTGGCAAAGATACACTCTCCGGAGTCGAGAGTTGGAATGTAGTGGGTGGGATGCCGAAGGAAGATGAGGTAGTCACCATGGGAACATCCGTGGCGATTGGCCTTGTAACTGGTAATGATGTCGGAACCATGGTCAAACCGGACAGTGCGGGTGGAGTGAAACGTACCACCCTTGAGCTCTCACCAGCTCCCGAACCTGCACCTGTCCGTTCCCTTTTCGATCTACGAACCAACTGATGTAAATCTTCTTCAAAATCTGAATCACTGTCATCATCGTCTCTCTTTCTCTTCCCTTGAACCCTTTCTTGTGTTACTAAAATCCGTCTCGCTTCAGCCACATCATCATCTGACGAATCTGAATTAGCCACCGTCGTAGCTGCCCTAGTAACATTCACACTAGAAACCTGTGCAACCGAGACATGCACATTTTCCTCTGGATCAAAACGTTCAATATCAAAGAAGCCTTGACCACCAAACACTGCATCAAGATCTACATTTTCCTCCGGTGCCACAACAGGAGCAGCAGGTAAAGCTTGTTGTACCTCAGGTGGTGGTTGAGGTGCTCCAGCCTATTGTGATTGAGGATCCCGAAACTCGTCCCCACGAGCTGGAACATACTCTGGGTTGATCAAGTACCCAAATAGTGGAGTATGTCGAGGACGGAGCTCAGGCTTACTTCTTGCACTCGATGATCTGCACTGAGCGAATATCCTCTTGCAGACACTTTCCACATATCTAATTGGGCAGCGCTGAGGTAACGAGGGAGCAACATGATTCAAGATCATTTGTAGGAATCTTGGATACATAAGAAATCTCTCACGCGCCAACGCTCTTCTCTGACGATCTATCTCGTAAAATACCATCTGACTAAAGCTGTAACGCTTATTGTAAGTCAGTGCAGTCATCGCCGACTGCATGGTCGCAACCATTCCATCTGTACCAGCCTTTCTCCCTGACATGCAGACTATCATCACATGCATGAGAAAGCGCCACTGGTCTAGCAAGAACCCCTTGCGTCTCTGAGTATCCCCCAAAGAACCAGAATATCCCATCCTCATAAACGCACCATCTCTGAATGGAGCCACAAAGTCTGTAGGATCGTCCCTCGTTTCATCCCCAAACTGTAAAGCCGCCCTAATCTGTTCAGACGAGAACTGTACAATCTGATTGTTAACCGTTGCACGCATAACCGGGGGCTTGACTCGACAGTCATATTCCACTGTCTGCCAGAAATCTTCTATGTTTGGCAATGAGAGAGGCAGTGTTGTAGTAATAGCGTGGAAGATACGCGAGCGGAGTAGAAATGTGATGATCTCGCGGAAATCATCAACACCGCTCGCATCTGGGTCCAATGTGATGTACATGTTATGCCCCGGGAAAAACTGTCGGTTGTTGTCTCCACCATCATCACCACCTGCACCACCTGCTCCAGCAACAGCTGCCATTTCTGCAACAAACAGTCTAAGTTAGAGAATCATCGAGGCAAATCACAAGTTCGCCTGTTACCATGAGCGAAGTTATGATTTATTCTGTATAGGCGAAGTTAGAGGTGGGGCGAAGTTGGGAATAACTTCGCCTCAACTTGAACTTCGCGTAATAAATGTTAAAAAAAAAAGGGCAAGGCGAAGTTAATGATAACTTCGCCTGATCACAACTTCGCCTCATATACTGTTACATAATTAAACCTCAGGCGAAGTTAAGAATAACTTCGCCTAAACCGTAAGTTCGCCTGAATATGAATCGGCAACAGTTAGACGTTCAATACGAAGTGATTTCGGTCAATTTGGAGATTGCGGATCTCGTAAAACATGTTTTTATGGAGATCTAGACGATCAATATGATTACGACCACGTGAAAAATAAGTTTGAAAATCGGGTGTTGGATGTTTGAAAGAACGAGGTCACTAAACGGGTCAAAACGACCTTTGATTAACGCCAATGACATAGATTAAAAGATACTATCGACACTACACACCTATAACTCGGATTAGAAACTGAGAATGAAAACACAGATTAATTGAGATATCTTCGCTTAGGGTTACTGGGATATAAGTTCGCCGGATTTTGAAAAACAATACTGAGCATTTGACCAAAAACTTATTTATATAGGGTCAAGGTTATGCAGGCGAAGTTATGGATAACTTCGCCTATTGCAGGCGAAGTTATGGATAACTTCGCTGATATGAAAATTTCAACAACAAACCCCTATAATTTGAACAATTTGCAATTTAGTTTTAAAACATCCTTTAAAGAGTTAAATGATACGATCAAGACCAAGAAACCAGGTATAAAATCATACAACTATATAGGTAGAATAAAATTTTAAAAATAAAGTACACGGGATCAAATTTCAGTCTCGACAGGGACTACCATGTTTTAGAAAAGATCCGAACAGGAATCATACTAATTAAGTGACTGTCACACAGATCCATGTTCAGCTGTATTATGACATAAAGAGACAGGTTGTAAGCAGGTAAATAACTTAAAATGGTTTTCATCGCTTCTGTGATACGGGTTAGGTTCAATTAAGCTCAAAATTTAAATGGGCAACAAATCAGAGATTGTGATGTCTCCTATCTATTCTCAAAGAGTATTTGGCTTTCCCCAAGTCACCCCGAGTTGACCTCGACCCGTAGTGTCTGATTAAATAGTAAGTACTCTTCGATCTTTAGACTCTTCTTCCCGTTCTCTTTCTCACATCTTGATTGAGAAGTATTAACCTTATAAGCTCTAGAATGTCTCAGTAACACCTTTTTTTTTTAAATATTTACACAGTTTCAGAGTCGTAAACAACTGCAAGTCCCGAATCTGGATCACTGCAGTTTCTTGACACGCTATCTTCACGGGAATTAGAACACTCACGGGCTCGTGTATGACTGGGTAATCGCTTTTCTGCCTATCATTCGGTAGGATATATATGAAGACATGCACAACTCTTAAGGAGTTTCCACGTAAAATCGAGTAGATTTAGTTAGTATCACTTCTACTTTTACGCACCATAAAAAACTACCATGACATACAATGACTGTTCTAATGTCTTTTAGGCCTAACAACTTCACTAGTTAAGCACACAGAATCAGTATATCTATCACTTTCCAAGGTTGGATCAATTTTCTGTTAAACATAGTAAAGGAACTTTTACGAAGTAGTAGACTTGAAAAATAATTTCATCTCCTGGACCGACCACATACAAGTATGTGTCCTTCTAACTAAGTATGAACGACTAATTTTCAGCGAAAGAATTAAAAACACATCGCCCGGTCACTTTCAGTCATCTGGTTAATGGCTATCCTCATATTCTACAAGTAGAAATGAGGACCAAACATATCCGAAGATATGTCCTTCAAACTGAGGCAACCGACATAATTCTAAGCGATAGTGACTTTTTTTTTTTTTAAAAAAAAAACAAAGACAAGAAAACACGGTTACTCGGGATTGATCATCCCATTCAGCTCAACAAGGTTTTGAAATCGAGTTTTGTCAAACGCTTTAGTAAACAAGTCAGCGAAATTATCTAACGTATCAACCTTTTCGAGCACAATCAGTTTCTTCTCAGCACAATCCCGTATAAAATGATGACGGATGTCAATGTGTTTAGTTTTGCTATGCTTTACGGGATTATTAGTTACTGAGATAACAGCAGTGTTATCTATGCAAATAGGAGTATGAGTGAAATTCAGACCATAATCACGCAATTGTTGTTGTATCCAAAGAACCTGGGAGCAGCAGTTCGATGCTGCCATGTATTCTGCTTCACAGGTAGAAATGGCGACTGAGGTCTGCTTCTTGCACAGCTATGACACTAATCTGCCTCCAAGAAACTGACATCCACCTATTGTTGACTTCCGATTCTGATTGCTTTTGATAGAAGACACGATTCTTCTGTTGCCATCTCAGTCGACCTCATGTCCATAACATACGTATTCTTTTCCCTTGGAGCCTTCATTACTATCCAATCCTCTGGTATCTTGAAACCAGGATACAGTACGATCGCTTCATTCTTGGTAAAGTGCACAGTGTAATCTTTGTCACAGATCTGCGATACACTCAGCAGATTATGCTTCAGTTCTTCAACGAAATTCACTTTCTCTAACGTCATTTTACCATTAGTCACCGTCCCAATTCCAGTAATCCTTCCACCACTCTCTCCAGCAAAACTCACTCTTCCTCCCTGAACAGGTTTCCATTCGTGTAACAAATTCTTGTTACCCATCATGTGCCGGGAACAGCCGCTATCCACAACCCATAGATTGCTTGCAGCCCTGTTCAACTGTTCCTGCACGATTAAAGCAGAGGATTAAAATCTGGGGACCCAAGACCTATTGGTCTTGGGTCGATACATCCCGTACTTTGGCTGTCTAAAGTTAGTATTAGTATGATTTCTGTAAGTCCTAAAAGGATACCTTCTTGTAGATTGACTATGAGGCCATTCAAACCATCGTGAATTAAATGAATTATTACTAATGGTTTGGTTGTTAACAGGGAAAAACTGTGATCGATTTCTTTGAAAACCTGGATTAGTCCAATATCCGAACTTTGATGAATTTTCATTTTTACAATTATAGTAATTACCGTTAGTTCTATTCTCAGTTTTTGAAGGATTCATACCTCTGAATCTCTGCTTCAGAGGACAATCAGCAATCAGGTGTCCTAATTGATTGCATCTGAAACAACTCCTGTGTTCAACTTTCGTATCAATAGTTGTTTTAGATGTTGAGGCTGCATTACTGCCCGTTTGTCTAACATATGGTGGGACATACGGGTTTAGAGGAGAATTCTTTTCAGTTGTTTTATTTTCCTCTCCACGTTTTGGTAACACTGCCTCTTCTTTTGTCTCACTCGACTCGGATGACTTGTCCGAATTTGATGAGACAGGACTAGGAACAGAAATCTTAACATTAGAAACAGGCTTACTTGTTTCGCCTTTACTAACTTCTGGATCTTTAATCGTAACCTTAACCGGAACTGTCTGGCCAATTTCAACATCAACGGATTTCTGATTACTAGGATCATAAGTGTAGTTATGATTATAAGGTGGTGGAACTTCATTATAACCAATTCCTCCCCTTTTAACTGGGGAACGTTGATCGCTTACAAGGTGATCAAGTATAGCAGAGGAATTTCTAAATTGCTCAAGCTTTCTGTTAAGTTCCACCACTTTCACCTGGTGATCAGCTATCTGTTTATCCCTTTCAGCTATTAGTTTGGTTTTCTCTTCTAACACTTCATAGCTAAGATCAATTACTTGTATTTTTTCAGCTAGACTGGCTTTAAGACTTCTGATATCTTTCTCACTAGCTTTTATTTTTACCTTGTAACTATTTTCTCTAGCTTTAGTGTAATGATGATCTTTTTTTAATGTTTTAAATTGAGCATCTAAACTAACAAACTGATCAGTTATTGTTTTCAATTGTTCAGACAGATTTTCACATTTCGTACAAGGGAGTTTAGTACTTACCTCGGAGAGCTGATCTGTCACTTCTGCCATGTAAGCTTGATTTTCTCCAGTTAGTTTCTCACTTCCTGCAGTTTCGATGTTCGCCAAATTGGCCTGTTTGAACACTTCCTCAACATGCAGATTCCAATTGTATTCCCCGTTCTGCGTGGATATCATCGCCCTATTCTCACTACTTCCACCACTCTGTTGTGTAGACCTGTTCTGACTACGTTCAACTCTGTCATTTGTGCATTCTTTGGCAAAGTGGCCATTCTGTTGACAGTTGTAACACCGAACCTTTGACTTATCAAAACCTGGTCTTTCACCAACAAACTTTCTACCAGTCTTCTTCATAAACCTTTTAACCCTTCTTACAATCATCGCCATCTGCCACTGCAGATCCATCTCTTCCAGATCATCAGCATCGATCTGATCATAGTCTTCGTCTAAAGTTGCAGGATCAACAATCTTGCCTTTAATGTAATTTTCATACGAAGCAATGAAAGATGCATAGAGAGCAAACTGCTGTTCAGCAGATTTAACACTCATCTGAGAGTAGTTGTTGTTCGGAACACTTGAAGAGGAACTACCCTTGGTTGCTTGAGGTTTAGAAGCATTTGTACCACCAGCTACAAAACACACATCACCGTCCATGTTGAGAGTTACATGACCTTCATGTGTTGAGTTAGCGCCCGAGTCTCCCTTAGAGTAGTACGCAGATGATTCTGACTTCGAACTTGAACTTGAATTAACTTTCGCACCATACATTCCCGGATCCTGAACCTGATCAGTTGGTGTCTCTTTTCGAACCATGTTAAGTTCAAAAGTTCGTAGTTTGTTGACTGCTGTTTCCAAGTCATAGTCGGCAAACTCTTTGTCTTCTCTCATCAAGACAGTGTACATCTCCCATTTCGGTGGGAGAGCATCAAGGAGTTTTTCCACGATCTCCTCTTCTTTGTAAGCAATGGAATAGTTGCTGACTTCGGTCATCAGGTGATAATATCTCGTGATGATATCATCAAGTGATTCATTCTTCAAAAACTTGAACACCGAGAATTGGGTTTTGAGTAGTTTAATCTTGGATGCACGAATCCCCACATTACCTTCAAATCGGTTTTCAAGTGCTTCCCATAGCTCTCTAGCGGTTTTATACTTCCTGAAGGTGTGAAGAATCTCTTGTGGAAGAGCCATTGTAATCACAGCATGAGCTTTGCTTTCAGCCTCATACATCTTCTTTTCTTCCTCTTCCATCTTGTTGTATTTCTTAATCTGTTCACGACCCTCATACAAAGCAGTTGGTGGAATGTATCCGTCTTGAATGCACACCCACATCTTAGCGTCTTGGTATTTAACATACTGCTCAAACCGATCTTTCCAAGCCACAAAATCGGTACCCTTAAGCATTTTCGGTGCCTTAGTAGCTGAACCTGCTTCCACTTCCATCTTCACCAGTTCCGTAATATTTATCGAAGTCATCTTTCACGAAACAAAAACACAAAGACCGAACAAAATAAAAATTTTATTCTGAACAGTACTGTAGGCGAAGTTAAAGTTAACTTCGCTTAAGTCTTATCTTCGCTTGATTTCTCAACTTCGCCTGATTAAGTTAAGCGAACTTGTGAGGTAGGCGAAGTTGTGGATAACTTCGCTTGAGATAAGCGAACTTGTGAGGTAGGCGAAGTTGTGGATAACTTCGCTTAACCTTATATCTTCGCCTAAACCCTACAAACAGTAGCGGCAACTCGCCTGATGAACACGATGATTTTGCAAGTTTGATTTTGACGTTTTGCGAGGTATGCGAAGGTGTAATGGGTTGTTTATGATGGTGGGAGGTGAATAGGACACAAAAATTCGGTAAACTCGTCCCGCGAATAGTCGAACCACACAATCACACAATCACGAGCAAAAGCTCTGATACCAATTGTAGGTTCCCAGCCGGATCTACACGGAATATCTCGTTCTACGTAGGTGCGGAATCCCTACGTAAGACGTTACGAGCGTAGAAGACGATACACGTTAACACGATCAAACACACGTTACAATAAACAAAGACACGTTGTATCGCAACTGATAACACGTGATATATCAATCACCGATTACACAAAACTGAACAACTCCAAAAAACTAAAACTTTAACTCGTCTACTGATCTAGCCGTAACCTAGCAGTTTATATAACACGACAACTTCGCCTAGCATGTTTAGGCGAAGTTGTCCCTAACTTCGCTTGTTCCACAAGTTCGCCTATATCAGCGAACTTGTGAGAACTTCGCTTACATCCAAATACAAATCCAACTAACTCGATTACAGACACTAGACACTAAACTACAGACATCATGTACCAACAAATTGCAAGATCAATTCTTCTTGTTCCTTAATTTTCACCCCCTGAGACTCAACAATCGCCCGAAGCGCTTTAGTCTCCTCCTGACAAAAAGATATATAGCTCATCATCCGTCGTTGATTCTCCATGAGGCGTTCTTGATTTTGACGGTCAACTGCCATTTGGTTTTCATAAAGGTGGAGAAGATTCAGCAGCATCTCAGTCTGACGGTTTGACGACAAGTTGTATAGTGAGGGATGAACATGTTGAATCGGTCCCTGAGGTCGAGTGATTCCTATAAACGAGACATACAAACTAAGGATCTAGTTCGCTATATTTTTAATGAATCCATATCTGATTCGTTAACTAAATTATTCGCTGAGCTAGTTCATGTATTTCCTTAAAGAATTGGACACGAAGCAGTTCCAATTCGCTAAGGATAACGAATGGTCAATAAAATTTTGACTTGATCTTTGACTTTCATAGTCAAGGTCAACATTAGTAAGAACACAGGTAGTCAACAATATGAACCCAGAATCAATTAGTCCATAACTATCGTTGAATAATCAAGACAATGAGCATGCTGAACTCGGAAACACACTATTAAGCTCATGGTGATGAGATTGAGACTCAAAACCTAGAGATACTGAGGTTAACGGGAGCAAACAGAAACACAGAGTAGCGAACTTAGATAATTCGCTATTACAGTTCGTTACCTTAGAGTAGCGAACAAGACATGACTCGTGTCTTGATTCGTTAAATATGTAAAACGAAGAAGGGATGATTCGTTACAGTTTGCTAAAGAATCACCTAGTTCGTTATCCATAATTAACGAAGTAGATTTTTAACGAATTAAAACTTTATTTAATGTTAAATTAAATAATTAAATTAATTAAATAGTGAATAGCTCAAATTTTAACTTAAAATCATTACCGGTAACCTTTTTATCTCGATAATTTAATACCTTAAAATACGTTTCACTTTTACGAAACATAACTTAAAAATATTAAATAATTTGTAAAGTAAGAAGAATAAAATATTTTTGGTATTTTGTAAAAAAAAATTAAAGAATGTATTTACAAAGAAGTATCCAAACATAAAAATTGGACAATCTTTTTGTGTTTTTCTATGAGTTATCAAAAGAAGTACATATTTTTGTGTTTTTGTTGAGTATGAGCAGAGAATCATATTAACCAAAATGCCCTTCCATCACAGTTTTATATTTCAGCGATATTACAAATGGCGTTAAGTCGGTCATTGATATTGTTGTCCACTTAAATCTTATAACAAACCTTCGAGCATTTATGTGATATGATTTATGGTTCAATTAGCTCACAGAATATCAGGAACTATCAGCCCCTAATCTCAGTTCAAGCTTAATTTGATTTTTGTCAAATCACCCCAATTTGACTTAAACCATTATAGTGTTGATCAAAAATTTTGAGCAATGCATCAAGTTTCCTTTACTATGAGTGAGTATGCACGAGTCCATCTGTCGGCTTACATACATTGTATCCCCTGGGGTCCGTTTCTTATTGGTATTGAGACGCACGCAAGGGAGGAACAATTGTATGACTAACATCGGATTTTGATCAAGTCAGTAATTTAGATTGTACGGAGTACAACAGTGATCAAGTATAATGACTTTGGGTTTGCTCTAGAAAGCGAGTGAAATATTCATGCTTATGAATACCCAGATGATTAAGCCGCATAAAGACTCACAGTGTCCAGAATCCTAATGCTTGTTATTTGCTTTATTATATTTTCGGGAAATCAACAACTATAAGGCTTGAGTATGACCGGTTATTACATTTCTTCCATCCTCTCCGAGACTTTTGCTAGAGACTAACACCTCTTTCAATTTGGCTTTTCTTTATGTTTATATCACTTACTTTACTCTAACAGCTTGTTTAAGACCTATCAATGCACCAATGATTAAGCACACAGTCTTTTAAGCATATTTCTTTCTGGATTTGGGGTCAAATAGTCGATGTACTATCATTTTCTCTTTTTTCTTCAAAAACTCAAAATTTTGAGGAGCGTAAACAAAATAATTTTAATTGCCCCAGTTAATTTAAGTTTATAAATTAATGGCTATCTTATCCATCTACAAGTAGAGAACAGGACCAAAACATGCAAGCACGCTTCACAAACTTAAATAACTGACTAAATTTTCAGCTAAAACTAAAGTAGAACGCTTAACAAACGCCCCAAGTACTATCCATTTGTCAGGTAAATGGCTAACCCGAAGATTTACAAGAAAGTATCATGACCAAACATATGAAGGTATATGTCCTTCAAAATAGAAGAAAATGACATAATTTTTAGCGAGCATAAGCAAAAATCTTTTTGGTTTTTCCCTTTACAAACTAAAACATAATCTTTTTGTCTTTTCGGATTTTTCTTTACAAAACAAGAAAAATTCACATTCTTTTTGACTTTTTCAGAATTTTTCTATACAAACAGAAATCACAATTTTTTTGGTATTTTCTAATTTTAACATGTTTTTGGGTTTTCAAATATTTGAATAAAACAAGAGAGAAAAACAAGAAAGAACACAATATTTTTGATTTTTCTATGTTTTCTAATGTTTTTAGGTCTTATCTATACAAACAAAAAGCACAATATTTTTGTATTGTCTAGAATTCACCCACTAAAACCTAAAAACAGAAGAAAATTAAACTAGAACAATAAAACAAGTAAAGATAATTATCCTAATTTTAGGATCTCAGCAAGGGTCTTCAATCCATTTAAACCAAGCAAAAAGTTAAAACGTGTTTTATCAAACGCTTTGGTAAATAGATCGGCTTTTTGAAAATCAGTGTGCACTTTCTCAAGATCAATTAATTTCTTTTCATAACAATCCCGTATAAAATGATATCGAATTCCGATATGTTTTGTTTTAGAATGTTGTACGGGATTCTTGGTGATACTAATAGCACCAGAGTTATCAATCAAGATGGGAGTAGTAAGAAACTTCAAACCGTAGTCGCGAAGATGTTGTTATATCCACAAAACCTGGGAACAGCAACTTGAGGCTGCAACATACTCAGCTTCGGTGGTTGAAGTGGAGACCGTTGTCTGCTTCGTACATTGCCAGGAAACAAGTCGGCTTTCTAAGAATTGACATCCCACTGTAGTAGACTTAAAATTGATCTTGCATCCTCCATAATCTGAGTCTGAGTAAGCGGTAAGATCGAAAGTATCATCTTTGGGGTACCATAATCCGATGTCAGGATTTCCCCGTATATATTGCAGAATACGCTTGACCGCTGCCTGGTGAGTCACTCGGGGACTAGCTTGGTACCTAGCACATAAACAAACAGCAAACATTATGTCGGGTCGAGAAGCAGTTAAATATATTAAAGAACCAATCATGGCATGATAAAGGGTCGGATCAACGGTATCCCCCAATTCATCCGGTGATAAATTGTGACCCACGGGAAGAGGAGTAGAAGGGATTTTTCCGGTAGTAATCTTGAATCGGCCCAAGACATCGTTCACATATTTTGTCTGATGAATGAAGATTCCCTTCGCAGACTGATGAACCTGCAACCCTAAAAAGAAATTCATCTCTCCCATCGAACTCATCTCAAACTTGGTTTTCATAGATTTCTCGAACTCCTTACACAATGTATCGTTGTAGACCCAACGATTATGTCATTATCATAGATCTGAACGAGCAGAAGATCATCACCAATATTTTTATAAAATAAAGTGCAGTCAACAGTTACACGTTTGAAGCCGTTATCCGTCAGATGGCCGGCGAGTGTGCCATACCAAGCTTTCGGAGCTTGATGTAGACCATATAATGCCTTGTTTAATTGGTAAACACGGTCAGGATAATCAGGATCTTCAAAGCCTGGACGCTATAAAACAAACACTTCCTCGTGAAGTTCACCATTGAGAAAAGCACTCTTAACATCCATTTGATATACTTTGATATTCTTGTAAGCAACATATGCCAGGAAGATTCGAATCGACTCTAATATTGCAACTGGAGCATACACCTCAGTGTAATTAATACCCTCTTGCTGATGAAAACATTGCACCATTAGACGTGCTTTGTTTCTCACAATTACTCCACGATCATCTTTCTTACACTTATATACCCACTTAGTCGGAATTGCTTTCTTGACTCTAGCAGCTTTGTCAATAAGATCCCAAACACCTAAACGTGCAAATTGTTGTAATTCTTCTTGCATAGCTTCTACCCAAGAAGGATCTTGCAGAGCTACATGAGAAGTTATAGGCTCAACTTGAGATAGAAAACAAGTAAATTTAACAACAGTTGCCATTTCGGATGCGTGTAAGTCAGCATGAGCACATAGAGCATTATTGTCACTTGAAGAGGCAACTTGATGTCGTGTCTGAACCCCTACATCAAGGTCTCCAATAATTTTTCTTGTGGATGGTAATTATGAATCCTGAGAGTAGGATTTTCAGAAACAGTAACATTTTCAAATAAATTAGTGTAATGTTCACCCAATTCAGGAGATGAAACATCACTGTCAAGTGCAATAACTTGATCCACAACAGTATTATCATCAGATGAAGTAGATGCATTGTCATCATGAACAGGAGATTCATTATCAGGTTCTTCAATTGGAGCAACAATTGGAGCTTCAACATCTTTTGAACTTGTGAACCTTGGAATTTCCAAATGTTCTTCAAAATAAGCACGAACTAAATCTTCATCTGGATGATCGGTTGATGGAGTGAATGAATTAAATAAGCCATCATAGTCAAACATCCAGTCGGGACCTTTCCCTTGTGAAGGAGTAGTGTACTTTTGACAACCAACATGGTACCACTCTTCAACACAACCACATGTAAAATTAAAAACCCGTTTCTTAGGTGACGCATACCCCAAGAAATACCCTTCAATGGCTTTTACTTCAAACTTACCCACATCCTTTTTCAGCATAGTACAGGGACAACCAAAAGGTTCTGGGTACTTTAAGTTAGGCTTACGATTATTCAATAATTCATAACTGGTCTTCTTGAGTTGCTTAACAGTTAGAACACGATTGAGTGTATAACAAGCCGTATTCACCGCCTCATTCCAAAACTGGATAGGAAGCTTAGAATCAGCAAGCATAGTTCTTGTAGCTTCAATCAAGGTTCTATTCTTTTCGTTCAGCAACGCCATTTTGTTGAGGTACATATGGTGCACTATATTCAAGGTGAATTCCCTTTTGAATACAAAAGAAATCCAATATAGTGTTTTTGAATTCAGTTTCATTATCACTCCAAATTCTCCTCACCTTTTGCTTGTACAGTGATTCGATTTTAGTGATAAGGTTTTGTACCAAAACAGGCGTTTGATCTTTAGAACTCATAAATAAGACCCATGAATATCTCGAATAATCATCAGTCACAACTAGGCAATTCCAGTCTCCAGAAATACTCGCACGATTCACTGGATCGAACAAATCCATATGAAGTCGTTCAAGTGGAGTATCAATGGAATTCAACAATTTAGATGGGTGCGATTTCTTCTTCTGTTTGCTCTTTTTTCAAGCAACACAGTGATCAGATAACTTAAAATTTTTCAATGACACCCCTTCTACCAAATCGTTTTCCATTAAATAATTCATCTTTCGAACATGTATGTGACCCATTATTTGATGCCAAAGTACTTAGTCTTTCTCGGTTGCTTTCGAGACAAAACACGTTTCGATCGATGTGGATACCTTAGAATTCATATTCAAGACATAAATATCATTTGATCGTGGTGATCGCATGACAACCAAGTCCTCGGGAATCACATAACCCGGGTTCAGAAGAAGACACTCTTTATCTGTAAATACTGTAGTGTATTGCTTATCACAGATTTGTGACACACTCAATAAGTTATGGTCCACTTTATCACAATAGTTAACTTTCTCAAATGTAATCTTCCCATTCGAAACATCACCTTCTTGTGTAATCATACCCCCAGAATTCCCAGCAAACGCCACATAACCCCCTTGAATATTTCTCACGTTTGATAAGAGATTGAGATTTCCAGTAATATGACGAGAAATCCACTGTCCATGATCCAGTTTTCACCAGAAATGGTCTTGGATGAACCCTACACACAAAAGAAAATGATTAGTTCAAAAAGGCAGCCTAGGCCTCAGTCTTGGGCACCTTTTGGTTTTCTTGAGAAAAGTTAACCTTAGTTGCATTCAATTGTTATTCAGCAACTTGAGAATAAGTTATAGGTTTCTTCGACCTTCGTCTTAGATATGCAGCTTGAACCACATTTGAATTAACATTTTTGCATAGTGGTTCAGTAGGAATAAACTTAGGTTTAATTGAACCATGAGTTTCATTCACATAAACCACTTTTAGAGGATGTATATTCGAAAACATAATATGAGTATCATCAGCACACGACACTGGTCGTTTCAGAATCTCCTTTACCACTGGAATCGGTTTGGAATGGTCCTTGATAAAAGGATGAAGATTCTGATAATTCTTCTGGCCATAGTTCCTTAATACATGACATTGTTGACCGCAAAGAAAACAACTTCGCATATCAACATGATTATGTTGAGAATTTGTTGGAACATGTGACACAGATGATGACTGATGACTCACATTTTTAGTCATTCTTTTAGCAAAATCATCAGATAACTCAGATTTCTTTTTCAAGTAAAAATCTAAATTAGAACAGTTCGAAAAACTTTTCAACGTGTCAGTTCCAGTAGATTTTACAAATTTAACTTGTTTAGCTTGTTTTAAAACTTGTTTTGCTCTTGTCATCGGGTCTGATGAAACTGATCTTTTTGCATGAGCATATTGACGTTCAAGTTCACGAACCTTGGAAGTTTCATTGTAAAACACACTCTCAATCAGTTCAGTTTTAATGATACTAAGAGGAATGTCTTTTTTAGTGAACATCGTATCCATCCCCTTTAACTTAAAAACATGAGCAGATGACGGCTTAAGTGCATTAGGATTTATAAAACGCAACAAATCCTCATCAGAAATTTTGGATTTTTCTGGTCTCTTAGCCTTCACTAGTTTGACAAACAAATCTTGTTTCATTTTAGTTGTGTGCGAACCATACACAGCCTCCTCAAATTCATGAGGTTCACACAATATGTGATTAGAACTTGGAATGTTCTTGTTCTTGTGTATAATTTCAGGTTCAAACACATCCTCAATGATAACTTTATCAACATTTTCAATAAAAACTTTGTTATTTTGAACATGAGGTTTCTGAGAAACAGACTGGATTCTAACAGTTTCAGACTTACTTGGTTTAGAATTTTCTGAAATCACAGGCTCTTTAAGAATAACATCTTCTTCAGTTGGAGCAAAAGGATTAATTTTATAATCATTGTGAAATGGTGGTGGAATTTCAACAAAACCTATACCTTTCTTTGAATTTCAAAATTTACCCAATTTGTTCTTCAACTCAAGAACCTCATTTTCAAGCTCGGTTATCTTTGAACGATGTTTCAAAATTTCTTGAAACTTTTGATCATTAATTGTCATTTTAACAGATAACTCAGCTTTTAGATCATGATTACTTAGAGTCAAAGCCTCAATTTTCTCCCTTGAATTTATTTTAGAAGTTAAGAATTGCCTATAAGTGTCTTTTAAGGACACAATCTCTTTTAGCAAATTATCATTTTGGAGTTTTAATGAATCAATTTTAGATTTATTATAATCACAATCAACACATGACACCTTAGAAGTAGATTTACTAACCTCATTTTGTTTGGCCGTACAAGTAGATGTGGAAGAATCACTGATTTTTGCCATACAAGCAAAATTGATTGGAAGATCTTTACTAGACTCATCAGACTCAGATCCAGAATCATTATCAGAAGACAGCTCACTTCCACTATCCTCTTAAACATTTTCAGTAAGCCCAATCATTGCCAGATTTGCTTGGGTATCATTACAAAGTAGTCGTTGTGACCAATCATCTCCATTAGCTAACATTGCTTGTGACCCGGAACTTGATGGTTTCTTTTCAACATCATTACCTCGTGGTGTTGAAGAGTTTGAACTTTGACCACGAGGACCAGTATACTCCTTTTTCGGTTTGTCACACTCTTTTGCAAAATGACCGAATTCTTGACAATTGTAACATTTCACTTTCAACTTATCAAATCCCAACCTTTTGTTTAGAGCGGGAAGATCTTTTCCGGTTCTTTGCATGAATCTTTTCACCTTTCTAACAATCATCGCCATGTTCCATTTTAAATCCATGATTTCCAAGTCATCTGGGTCAATCTGATCATAGTCTTCATCAGTTAAATCACTAGTGGCAATTTTGCTACTAACAAGATTTTCATACGAAGTCATGAAAGCAGATAGAAAAGCAAAGTTTTGTTCAGCTTCTTTCATGTTGACATTTGAAGGTGCTGAATAGTGAGTTGTATTGGATGAACTTCCTGAAGCTCCAGTTGATCCAGAAATACCAGAAGATCCAGTACTTCCAGCTGTATAAAAACAAGCTCGTGGATCACTATATAGTGTAGTTGCATTCTCACTTGCCGCTTGAGTAAGAAAAGCAGTCAATGGAGAGATGGTTGAACTAAGAGGCATACTACCACCATAGAAAGAAGGATCTTGACTTTCTTTTGAAGATTTCTGACACTTATGATCATATTTTCTGGCTTCAATCTTATGTAAGAATTCAATTGCAGTCAAATCTTCATTCAAAAAATAATTGTTTTCCTTTAGAACCATTAAAAATGTAGAATAAAAACTTGGGAGTACACTCTTAATAATGTCAATTTTATCCCTCTCAAAGACATCTAATTTCATCATGTCCATCTCAGCGATCAAGTGATTGAATCTCGTTGTCATTTCTTCAACCGTCTCACCCTTTAGTAAATTAAAGTTTCTGAATTGAAACTTAAGCATCACCTTTTTGCTTTCAGCCATGTTACCCATACTTCTCATTAGAATATGTTGAAACAAATAAGCACATATTTTTATACTACCCACTTGGTGAAAAATATTCTCAGGCAAAGCCATAGTTAGAGTAGAATAAGCTTTTGTTTCTATCTCTAATGCTTTCTTTTCTTCAACAGAATAATGTGAGATAGCTTTTGGTGTAAAACCAATAGTCTCATCTAAGCAGTATGAACAATCACGATGAACTGATCCTAAATGAGCATGAAACCGAGGTTCCCACTAGGCAAAGTCACTGAACTTCATCAATCTTGGACATTTCGAATGTGAACCTATCTCGGTATCAAGTTGCAACATTTGTTGCATCAACATATTTTGAGAAGCTAATGCATACATACCAGCGATTTTTGACAAGTTTCAAAAATTTCTAGGATGTAAGTGTAACGAATTAACAAGCGAATAAGATTAACGAATGGTAAATGCAACGAATTGCAAACAGTTGTAGCGAACTGTGAACAGTATCTAACGAATCAACCCTTAACAAAGTTAAGATTGATCAGATGGCGAAACAGATGACGAATTAGATGACGAATTAGAGTATTGGTTAACTAATCAAAAAGTCAATGCATAGTCAATTTAACGAATTGACCAAGCGAATCACAAAGGATTAGTTTAGTGAATTAGAGGATAATCAGTAACAAATCACTAAGGAACCCTTAGCGAAATAAGATAACGAATTGGCTATAGTTGATAACGAATCAAACTATAGCGAATCAGGTTGTTACAACCGTTTATAACAAACTCTGACACCTTATGCCAGTGGCAAAGGTTGTTATGACAAAAATCCCAAAGTGGACGCGTGTCGCACGAATCAGTTAATCCAAGTAATGAATCAGATGACACGAACTAACAAATGATACGAACTGGCTAGCGAATCACTTGAAAGTTATGACGAATGAACTAATTTAGATAACAAATCAAAGTGAATAATAAAACGAATCACCATGAAGATGATAGCGAATCATATTCATCTTAAAATCTTCAAATCTTCAAAGAAGATTTCCAGAAATCTGGATTTGATGAACACTAAACCCAGAATACGTAAATTTGTAATACAACCTCGATTCTTAACCAAATCACACGAATAGCCTACTAAAAAACTCATAATACAATCGCGAATCCAATACACCAAACCTCTTAACGAATTAACACCGATAACTAACTCAATTATCCCAACACATCATCTCTGTTTCGGCCATAAACCAAACCGATATCAAAACATTCCAAAACCAATCCAAAACTCAATTCCAATTCACAAAACCATTCCAATACCTTAACCAACTAAAATTCAATCCAATTTGTCCATAATTCAATCAATTCAACACAAAATTGATTCGAATTAACCCAAACATAAAATTACCAATATCAAAACTAATTAAACACCAATTCAAGTGTAATTGAGCCCCTAAAGCTCTGATACCACTTGTTAGAACTCCTGATTCGTATCATTCCAGTAACAATAACAATAACAGATCTCAGATATGTGTATAATCGATTAATACGTTTACATAGATCTAGCTCATAATTACCTTAGATTAAGTGTTGTATATGTTTATGTATTATCAGTATATGTCAATTGTTTGTATAATATTAGGTTGAAGATCGAGAGAGCGTTTTGACCGGGTTTGGATAATTAACTCTCTCAAACTCTTATTAAGCGTGAACAGTGTTCACGTATAAATAGAAGACGAACCTAGTTCGTTAACATCCCCTAACAAACTAGAGTTCGCTTCGTTACATACACTTAAATAACGAAACACCCCCTGATTCGTTAACATCCCCTAACGAATCAGGAGGGAATAAGCTTAAGTCTTAGTTCGCTAACATCCCCTAGCGAACTAGACCATACATATAGCAAACTAGACAATAATTAAACTAATTATTACATTAAATATTAAACGAAAACATTAACGTTAATTACAAAGACTCAAGACGCAAAACCGTGCACTAACATCTAATTCGTGTGCTTCCTTAATGAATTTGAACACGAAGCAATTCCAATTCGCTAAGGTAAACGAATGGTCAAATTTAGACTTAGTCTTTGACTCTCATAGTCAAAGTCAAAATTAGATTAAGAACACTGAAAGGCAACAATATGAATCCAATATCAATTAATCCATAATCATCATTGAATAACCGAATCAATAGGCGTCGATTTCGAAATCACAATACGAAGCACACAGTCTTGAAATTGAGGTTCAACACCATGAAATAAGTTAGGTTAATCGGAGTTTTAACAAAGCATAAACAACCGAAACCATAAACACTCAATTGACCCGGCAAACAATAATCAAACACTGATTAAAGTCCACCAAGGGTCTCAGAATTACATTCCAATCATAATGATGTCAAAATATATTAAATTAAGACAATATAACATAGGTTAAGCAGAGTTTAAAAAACCGTTAAACCCTTATTACAAAATTACATAATTAGTCTATCAACACAGTGTCATTTTTGATGAAAATCACAAAGAAGTGATAATCTATACCTTAGCAACACACTGATATACTCAAAAGTTTGAATTTTGAAGGTCGAGAAAATCAGAAAAATTTTTGAATAGGGTGTCTTTAGGTATAAGGAAGATGAATGAATAGTGAAGGATGGTTCGTTTCACACCTGTCCTTTATACCCAGTCTTGACACGCTTCCCAATGTACGAATTGGCCTAATTCGGCGAAGTTTTGAAATAACGAATCGGCTGATTCGTTATCTAAAATTGAGCGCATGGAATAGCGAATTAGCCATGATTCGTGGCTTGATTCGTTAAATATGTATAACGAACTAGAAATGTTTCGTGACAGAGTGCGGAAGCGAACTAGATGAGCAAACTAGACTGTAGTTCGTTAGAGAACAATCTAATTCGTTATCCATAATTAACGAATTATGGTTTATTTAATTTTCACTTATATAATTAAATAAATAAATTAAATAAGAATAACTTATAAAAATTACCGAGGCCCGTTATCTCGATAATCAAGTAACTTAAAACGTTTTTACGTTCATTTAAAATACTCCTTAAATAATATGTAAAAGGAAAAACAAAAATGTTTTTGGTATTTTGTAAAAAATTTAAAGAATGTATTTACAGAAATATCCGAATTGAAAAAACAAATAGACAATCTTTTTTGTGTTTTTCTATAAAGTTTTTAAAAGCAGTACATATTTTTGTGTCTTTGTTGAGTTTTAGCAGAGAATCATATTGACCAAAATGCCTTTCCATCACAATTTTGTATTTCAGCGATATTGTGACTGGCGTTAAATCGGTCATTGATATTGTCCACTTAAATATTATAACAAACCTTCGAGCATTTTCGTGATATGATTTTTAAGGTTCAATTAGCGCACAGAATATCAGAAACTATCAGCCCCTAATCTCAGTTCAAGCTTAATTTGATTTTTACCAAATCACCCCAACTTGACTTAAACCGTTATAGTGTTGATCAAAATTTTGAATACCAATTGAGAAATTTATAATTTTTGAGCAATGCATCAAGTTTCCTTTACTGTGAGTGAGTATGCACGAGTCCATCTGTCGGCTTACATACATTGTATCCCCTAGGTTCCGTTTCTTATTGGTATTGAGACGTGCGCAAGGGATGAACAATTGTATGACTAACAGCGGATTTTGATCAAGTCAGTAATTTGGATTGTATGAAGTACAGAAGTGATCAAATTTAATGACTTTGGGTTTGCTCTAAAAGCGAGTGAAATATTCATGCATATGAATACCCAGATGATTAAGCCGCATAAAGACTCACAGTGTCTAGAATCCTAACGCTTGTTATTTGCTTTATTATATTTTTGGGAATCAACAACTATAAGGCTTGAGTATGACCGGTTATTACATTTCTTCCATCCTCTCCGAGACTTTTGCTAGAGACTAACACCTCTTTCAATTTGGCTTTTCTTTATGTTTATATCACTTACTTTACTCTAACAGCTTGTTTAAGACCTATCAATGCACCAATGATTAAGCACACAGTCTTTTAAGCATATTTCTTTCTGGATTTGGGGTCAAATAGTCGATGTACTATCATTTTCTCTTTTTTCTTCAAAAACTCAAAATTTTGAGGAGCATAAACAAAATTTAATTGCCCCAGTTAATTTAAGTTCATAAATTAATGGCTATCCTATCCATCAACGGTTAGATAACATGACCAATACATGCAAGCATGCATCACAAACTTAAATAACTGACATAATTCTCAGCTAAAAATAAAGTAGAAAACTTAACGAACACCCCAAGTACTTTCTATTATCAGGTAAATGACTATCCCGAAGATTTACAAGAAATTATCAGGGCCAAACATATACAAGTATATGTCTTTCAAATAGAAGTAAATGACATAATTTTCAGCGACGTAAGAAAAAATCTTTTTGGTTTTTCTCTTTACATACTAAAAGCACAATCTTTTTGTCTTTTCGGATTTTTTTCTTCATAAACAGGAAATTCACATTCTTTTTGACGTTTTCAAAAATTTTCTGTACAAACTGAAAAACATAATCTTTTTGATTTTTCAAATTTTAAGATGTTTTTGGTTTTTTTTTTCAAATTAAGTTCAAGAAATTAAGAAAGATCAAAGTATTTTTGATTTTTCAAAAATTTTCTAATGTTTTTGTGTTTTATCTATACAAACGAAACGCACAATATTTTTGTATTTTCTAATATTCTCCCCTAAAACCTAAAAACAAAATAAAATGAGAAACCAAAATTAACAGAAAAGACACATAATTATCCTTGTTTCAGGATATCAGCAAGGGTATTCAATCCGTTTAAACCAAGCAAAAATTGAAAACACGTTTTATCAAAGGCTTTGGTAAATAGATCGGCTTTCTGAAAATCAGTATGTACTTTCTCAAGGTCAATTAATTTCTTTTCATAACAATCCCGTATGAAATGATAACAAATTTCGATATGTTTCGTTTTAGAATGTTGTACGGGATTCTTGGTGATACTAATGGCAGCAGAATTATCAATCAAAATGGAAGTAGTAAGTAACTTCAAACCGTAGTCGCGAAGATGTTGTTGTATCCACAAAACCTGGGAATAGCAACTCGAAGCTGCAACATACTCAGCTTCAGCGGTTGAAGTGGAGATCGTTGTCTGCTTCTTACACTGCCAGGAAACAAGCCAGCTTCCTAAGAATTGACATCCCACTGTGGTAGACTTGAAATTGATCTTGCACCCCCCATAGTCTGAGTCTGAATAAGCAGTAAGATCAAAATTATCATCCTTGGGGTACCATAACCCGATGTAAGGATTTCCCCTTAGATATTGCAGAATACGCTTGACCGTTGCCAGATGAGTCACTCGGGGACTAGCTTGATACCTAGCACATAAACAAACAGCAAACATTATGTCGGGTCGAGAAGCAGTTAGATGCATTAAAGAACCAATCATAGCACGATAGAGGGTCGGGACAACGGTATCCTCCAATTCATCCGGTGATAAATTGTGACCCACGGGAAGAGGAGTAGAATGGATTTTTCCGACAGTAATCTTGAATCGGCTTAAGACGTCGTTCACTTATTTTGTCTGATGAAGGGAGATTCCTTTCTCAGACTGATGAACCTGCAACCCTAAAAAGAAATTCAGCACTCCCATCGAGCTCATCTCGAACTTGGTTTGCATTGATTTCTCGAACTCCTTACACAACGTGTCGTTTGTTGACCCAAAGATTATGTCATCAACATAAATCTGAACGAGGAGAAGATCATCACCAATATTCTTATAAAACAAAGTGCAGTCGACAGTTCCACGTTTGAAACCATTTTCCGTCAGATGGTCGGCGAGCGTGCCATACCAAGCTCTCGGGGGTTGATGTAGACCATATAATGCCGTTTAATCAGTAAACACGGTCAGGAAAATCAGGATCTTCAAATCCTAGAGGCTGTAAAACAAACACTTCCTCATGAAGTTCACCATTGAGAAAAGCACTCTTGACATCCATTTGATATACTTTAATATTCTTGTAAGCAGCATATTCCAGAAAGATTCGAATTGACTATAATCTTGCAACTGGAGCATATACTTCAGTGTAATCAATACCCTCTTGCTGATGAAAACCTTGCACAACTAATCGTCCCTTGTTTCTCACAATTACCCACGATCGTACTTCTTACACTTGTATACCCACTTAGTCGGAATCGCCTTCTTGACTCTAGAAGGTTTGTCGATAAGATCCCAAACACCTAAACGTGCAAATTGCTGTAATTCTTCTTGCATGGCTTCTACCCAAGAAGGATCTTGAAGTGCCACACGAGGAGTCGTTGGCTCAACTTGAGATAGAAAACAAGTGAATTTAGCAAGATTTACAACCCCATACGAGTGTAAATCAGCATAAACACATAAGACATTATTTTCACCCGAGGAAGCAACTTGACGACGTGTTTGAACTCCCACATCAAGTTCTCCAATAATGTTTTCTTGTGGATGGTAATTATGAATCCTGAGAGTAGGATTCTCAGAAACAACAACATTTTTAAATAAATTAGTATAATGTTCGCCCAATCATGAGATGAAGCATCACTATCAAGTTCAATAACTTGATCCTCAATTGCATTATCATCAGATGAAGTAGAAGCACTATCAAAAGGAACAAGAGACTCATTTTCAGGTTCTTCTGTTGGAGCAATGATTGGAACTTCAACATCATTAAAACTTGTAAAACTTGGAATTTTCAAATGTTCTTCAAAATAAGCATGAACTAAATCTTCATCTGGATGATCGGTTGATGGAGTGAATGAATTAAATAAGCCATCATAGTCAAACATCCGGTCGGGACCTTTCCATTGTGAAGGAGTAGTGTAATTTTGACAATCAACATGGTACCACTCTTCAACACAACCAGATGTAAAATTAAAAACCCGTTTCTTAGGTGACGCATACCCCAAGAAATACCCTTCAATGGCTTTTACTTCAAACTTATCCACATAATTTTTCAGCATAGTACAGGGACACCCAAAAGGTTCTAGGTACTTTAAGTTAGGCTTAAGATTATTCAATAACTCATAACTGGTCTTCTTGAGTTGTTTAACAGTTAGAACACGATTGAGTGTATAACAAGCCGTATTCACCGCCTCATTCCAAAACTGGACAGGAAGCTTAGAATTAGCAAGCATAGTTCTAGTAGCTTCAATTAAGGTTCTATTCTTTCGTTCAGCAACGCCATTTTGTTGAGTTACATATGGTGCACTATATTCAAGGTGAATTCCCTTTTGAATACAAAAGAAATCCAATATAGTGTTTTTGAATTCAGTTTCATTATCACTCCAAATTCTCCTCACCTTTTGCTTGTACAGTGATTCGATTTTAGTGATAAGGTTTTGTACCAAAACAGGCGTTTGATCTTTAGAACTCATAAATAAGACCCATGAACATCTCTAATAATCATCAGTCACAACTAGGCAATTCCAGTCTCCAGAAATACTCGCACGATTCACTGGATCGAACAAATCCATATGAAGTCGTTCAAGTGGAGTATCAATGGAATTCAACAATTTAGATGGGGCGATTTCTTCTTCTGTTTGCCCTTTTTTCAAGCAACACAGTGATCAGATAACTTAAATTTTTTCAATGACACCCCCTCTACCAAATCGTTTTCCATTAAATAATTCATCTTTCGAACATGTATGTGACCCATTCTTCGATGCCAAAGTACTGAGTCTTTCTCGGTTGCTTTCGAGACAAAACACGTTTCGATCGATGTGGATACCTTAGAATTCATATTCGGGACATAAATATCATTTGATCGTGGTGATCGCATGACAACCAAGTGCTCGGGAATCACATAACCCGGGTTCATAAGAAGACACTCTTTATCTATAAATACTGTAGTGTATTGCTTATCACAGATTTGTGACACACTCAATAAGTTATGATCCACTTTATCACAATAATTAACTTTCTCAAAAGTAATCTTCCCATTTGAAACATCACCTTCTTGTGTAATCATACCCCCAGAATTCCCAGCAAACGCCACATAACCCCCTTGAATATTTCTTACATTTGTTAAGAGGTCTAGATTTCCAGTAATATGATGAGAACAACCACTATCCATAATCCAGTTTTCACCAGGAATGGTCTTGAATGTACCCTACACACAAATGAAAATGATTAGTTCAAAAAGGCAGCCTAGGCCTCAATCTTGGGAACCTCTTGGTTTTCTCGAGAAAAGTTAAACTTAGTTGCATTCAATAGTTGTTCAACAACTTGAGAATAAGTTACAGGTTTCTTAGACTTTCGTCTTAGGTACGCAGCTTGAACTACATTTGAATTAACATTTTTGCATAACGGTTCGGTTGGAATAAACTTAGGTTTAACAGAACCATGAGTTTCATTCACAATAACAACTTTTCGAGGATGTACATTAGAGAACATAATATGAGTATCATCAGCATACGACACAGGACGTTTCAGAATCTCTTTTACCAAAGGAACCGGTTTGGAATGATCCTTGATAAAAGGATGAAGATTCTGATAGTTCTTCTGGCCACAGTTTCTTACTACATGACCTTGTTGACCGCAAAGGAAACAACTTCGCATGTCAACATGATGATGTTTAGAATTATTCGGAACATGTGACACAGATGATGAATGATGAATTACATTTTTGGTCATGCTCTTAGAAAAATCATCAAATAATTCAGATTTCTTTTTCAAGTAGAAATCTTGATTAGAACAATTTGAAAAACTTTTCAATGTATCTGTTCCAGTTGACTTTACAAATTGAATTTTCTTAGTCTGTTTTAAAACTTGCTTTTCTTTAGTCAATGGATCAGATGAAACGGATGTTTTCGCTTGAGCATATTGACGTTCAAGTTCACGAATCTTGGAAGTTTCATTGTGAAACACACACTCAACCAGTTCAGGTTTAATGATACTTATTGGAATGTCTTTCTCAATGAACATCGTGTCCATCCCCTTTAACTTAAACACACGAGCAGATGATGGCTTAGATGCATTAGGATTTATGAAATGCAACAAATCCTCATCAGAAATTTTGTGTTTTTTTGGTTTCTTAGCCTTCATTGGTTTGACATTAACATGAGCATCTTGTTTCACCTTAGTTGTGTGCGAACCATACACAGCCTCCTCAAATTTATGAGGTTCACAAAGTATGTGATTAGAACTTGGAATGTTCTTGTTCTTGTGTATGATTTCAGGTTCGAACACATCCTCAATGATAACTTTGTCAACATTTTCAATATAAACTTTGTTGCTCTAAACATGAGATTTTTGAGGAGCAAATTGGGTTATAACAGTTTCAGATTTACCAGGTTTAGGCTATTCTGAAAATACAGGTTCTTTCATAATTACTTCTTTTTTCTTTTTAGCAAAAGGATTAATTTTTTAATCATTGTGAAATGAAGGAGGAATTTCAACAAAACCTATACCTTTCTTTGAATCCTTTTGTTTTCCAGATACTTCAATGATTTCGTTCAACAGAAAAGAAGAGTTTTAAAGTTTACCCAATTTGTTCTTCAACTCTGGAACTTCATTCTCAATTTCAGTTATTTTTGAACAATGTTTCAATATTTCTTGAAACTTTTGGTCATTAATTTTCATTTTCACGGATAACTCGGCTTTGAGATCATGGTTACTCATCGACAATGCCTCAATCTTCTCAAGATATCTCATTTGAGATTCGAGAGATTGTCGATAAGTATCTTTTAGTGACGCAATTTCTCTGACTAAATTATCATTGTGATTCTTTAAAGATTCTAACTTAGGTTTGTTTGATTCACATTCAACACATATTACTTTAACCGATGATGTAGCAGAAATAGAATGACTAACCTCATTGATCTTAGCCATGCTTGCAAAGATAGTTGTAGGCTTGTCACATGAGTCATCAGGATCAGATCCAGAATCATTATCAGAAGACACCTCACTTCCACTAGCCTCTTGAAAGTCTTGAGTCAGCCCAAACAAAGCCAAATTAGCTTGATTATAATTACATATTAAACGTTGTGACCAATCATTTCCATCAGTTAATATTGCTTGTGACCCAGAACTTGATGGTTTCTTCTCAGCATCATTACCTCGTGGTGTTGAAGAATTTTGATTTTGACCACGAGTACCAGTATACTCCTTTTTCGGTTTGTCACATTCTTTTTCAAAATGCCCGAATTCTTGACAATTATAACATTTCACCTTTAACTTGTCAAATTCCAATTTCTTGTTTAAGGCAGGAAGATCTTTTCCAGTTCTTTGCATAAATCTTTTCACCTTACGAACAATCATTGCCATGTTCCACTTTAAATCCATGATTTCTAAGTCATCTGGGTCAATCTAATCATAGTCTTCATCAGTCAGACCGCTAGTAGCAATCTTGCTACTCACTAGATTTTCTTAAGACGTCATGAAAGCTGATAGAAAAGCAAAATTTTGTTCAGCTTCTTTCATGTTGACATTCGGAGGTGATACATACTGACTTGCATGGATGAACTTCCCGAACCAGCAGAAATATTTGGTGATCCAGAGTTACCAGCAGTATAAAAACACGCTCTAGGATCACTATAGATGGTTGTTTCATTATCTTCTTTAGCATTCTGTGTAAGAAATGCAGTAATCGGTGAAATGGTTGAGCTCAGAGGCATGCTACCACCATAGAAAGAAGGATCTTGACTTTCCTTTGATGATTTTTGACACTTGAGATCATACTCACGAGCTTCAATCTTTTGTAAAAACTCACTTGCAGTCAAGTCTTCATTGAAATAACTGTTTTCTTTTAATACCATTAGAAAAGTAGAGTACGAACTTGGTAGTGCACTCTTAATAGTATCAATTTTGTCAATCTCAGAAATTTCCAACTTCATTTTATCCATCTCTGCAATCAAGTGATTAAATCTCGTTGTCATTTCTTCAACCGTCTCACCTTTGAGTAAATTAAAGTTTCTGAATTGAAACTTAAGCATAACCTTTTTGCTTTCAGCAGTGTTTCCCATACTTCTCATTTGTATATGTTGAAACAAAGAGGCACAAATTTTTATACTACCCACTTGGTGAAAGATATTCTCAGGTAAGGCCATGGTTAGAGTAGAATAGGCTTTTGTCTCTATCTCTAATGCTTTCTTCTCTTCTTATGAGTATTGTGAGATAGCTTTAGGTCTGAAGCCTATGGTTTCATCTCCAATCATAGGAACAGTATAAACTTCATCTAAACAATATAAGCAGTCAGGATGAACTGATCCTAGATGAGCACGAAACCGGGGTTCCCACTTAGTAAAGTCACTAAACTTCATCAACCTTGGACATTCGAATGTGACCCTATCTCGGTATCAAGTTGCAACATTTGTTGCATTAACATATTCTGTGAGGCTAGTGCATACATACAAGCCATTTTTGACAAGTTTCAAAAATTCAAGGGTTAAATGTAACGAACTGTGAACAGTTGTAGCGAACTGTGAACATTAAATTAACTAATCAAATCTTAACGAAGTTAAGATTGATCAGGTAGCGAATCAGAATTGAAATTAACGAATTTATCAGCGAATCAGATGGTCAACGAACTAGTCCAACTAACGAATTGACTAAACGAATCACTAAGGACAAGCTTAGCGAATTAGAAAGTTTTCTGTAACGAATCAGTAAGATAAACTTAGCGAATAAGATGACGAACCAGCTACACTTGATAACGAATCAGACTATAGCGAATCAGGTTGTTACAATCGTTTGTAACAAACTCTTACACCTAATGCCACGTGGCAGAGGTTGTTATAACACATATTCCAAGTGGACACGTGTCATGCGAACCAGTTAACACGAATCAAAAGATGAAAAGAACTAGTTGACGAATCACTAGGAATTTATAACAAATTGACTAGGTCAGTTAACATTTCAACGTGAATCAGATGACGAATCAACGTAAATATGATAACGAATCATAATCATGTTCAAATATTCAAATCTTCATAGAGGATTTCCAAATTTTCTGGAAATGATGAACATTATCCCAGAAACTCAGATTTGTAATACTATCTCAATTCGTAATCAAATTGCACAAATAAAATACCAAACTACTCGCAAACCAATCGCGAATCCAAATAAACAATACTCGTAACTCAATTCACAAACAACCAAAACCAATTGACCAAAAACCATTCTCTGTTTTTCGTCCAACTATGATTCAAACCAACAATCCAAAACCAAACCAATATCCAATTCCAACTCACACTAACCTTTCAATACCTTAAACGACCTCAAATCCAAACCATTCGTTCCATAATTCAACCAATTATCCTCAAATTGATCCAAAGTTAATCAAACAGAACATTAACAATACATAATACCCTAACAGTCTAATAACCCAATTTAACAATCAAATCAAGCGTATTTGAGCCCCGAAAGCTCTGATACCACTTGTTTGTTCCTCTGAATTAATATTTAGAGATTAACAGATCTCGGATCTGATCTATATTATTAACTCTAAACTCGGATCTAGCTCATTATCACGATTGATTATATGTTATGTATGTGTATATATTATCAGTAGTATGTATATTATTAATAATCATAATATGAAGATTGAGAGAGAATTCGGACAAGGATTCGTTAATTAAATCTCAAAAACTTAACATTAAACAGTGACCAGGTCACTATATATAGAAGATAGACCTGGTTCGTTAACATTCCCTAATGAACTAGGGTCTACTTCGTTACATACATTAAAGACGAAATAAACTTAACGAGTCACCCCCTGATTCATTAAACATCCTTAACGAATCAATAGGGATAAAGCCTTAAGTCTTAGTTCGCTAAACATCCTTAGCGAACTAGACATTACATTAACGAACAAGTTAACTATAAATACAAAGACTCGAGACGCAAAATCGTGCACTAACAGTTCACGAACAAAAAAAAAACTTGGATGCTTCCCTTTTAACTTGTGAGACATAAGAAGATAAACAAAAAAAAAATAATATGTTGCTTCCATTTTTCTTCTTCTTGAATGACGCACCTCAACCAAAAAAGGAAAAACCACAAATTCGTTTCACCACGAGATGCAAATTACAATTCTAAAATAATTGCTATCAACGAAAAACAATAACATAACCTAATTACAGCCCTTTAATCGACGACGACTAGGTAATACTCTAATTGCTAACCTGCAGATGACGACGGAGAGCGATAGAAACAGAACCAAGGTGGCGGCTGCTAGACTGCGGCGGAACCCTAAAACAGATTTTGGTGCGAGGACATAACAGGCGGCTGAACCGGTTCAAGGTTTTCTTTGTGTGATCCGATCCTAAGCTCTAGATACCACTTGTTAGAATTAAACACACACACAAACTGAACACAAACGCGAAAGAAATAACGAACATGCAGATTTAACATGGTTCGGTCTAAACTGACCTACGTCCACAGGTGGCAACTAGGTATTTCTTTTATTGGGTGACAAAGATTACAAGTACATAACGTTAAATATATTGAGATACGACTAGGGTTTGTATCTTATTAAACAAGAAATCTAAACCGGGTCAGGATTCAGTCTGGCCACCCTACACTCGTGTGCCCATTGGACTTCAAATAATAAATCGGGCCTAAACAAAAGGCCTACGAACCTAAAACATCAGCAGATATAGCATAGTAAATACGTGAGCGACGTAGAAAAGCAATTACGTCCCCAAACATATCACGACCCACAAAGTCTTCTTGAAAAAATGCACAGATGTTTTGTTACTTGTCGTAGGCTAGCTCAGCTATGGAAGGTGCAGCTTCTTGTTGTGCTTGAGGTTGTGGTTCCTGTGGTGGCTTGAACCTGTGGAGCTTCGATCTATGGAACAACAGGGTTTTCTTGAACCTCAGGTTTTTCTGTGTAGGAGCATCAGCCATATGTTCATCTGCCATTTATGAAATCAAAAACCCAAACATAAGTAAATCTGAACATCATCTCTTAAAATTAATCACATATCTTACCAACACTTGGAAAAAATATGCATTATGTTTGAAAATTCATAGCCTATTCTCTATCCATTCTTTTTGACGAATGAGTCTATTCGTTATAACAAATGAGATGATTCATTATCAAGTAGATGACGAATGGCTAAATAACGAATGAATCAATAACGAATAAGTTCATTCGTTGCATATATAAAACGAATGAGGTGTCATTCGTTATAAAATCAAATGAATGTGTCTATTCATTATTGAAGTATGATGAATGGGCTCATTCAGTCACTGTAGACACGAATGAACCTTCATTCGTTATTCATAAAGAATAAACATCAAAGTTTGACACTCAAAAGTCAAAATCAAAATCAGTTAATCTTTAACTAGTCAAACATGCGAATCAATAATTGTAATTTGAATAAAAACATGAGGAATCGATGTACTAATTATGTTAACCGACTCGTAACAACTTCGTTAATCGTCCTTAATTCACAATTATATTAAACTATCATGTTAAGCTTGTTCATATGATTAAAATAAAGTCGGTTATAGAAATCTCATAATTAACCCATCAATTGTTGATTAATTTTGATGAAAATCGTTATGTTGAGTTCGTCTTTACCTTGAGAATACGAATTTATTAACATAACTTGATTTAAAGGAGTTTGAGATTTTTGAAAAATTTTGGTAGGGTTTCTTTTAGGAAATGTAATAAACAAAGAAGATGAATGGTTCATTCATCTACCATTGTGCATTATATATTATCAGATATGCACACATCACTAGGCGAACGAATGAGCTCATTCATTAATTTTAAATTAACGAATGGCTATCCATCCGTTGAGTCATTTGTTAACAACAGTTAACACATCAACTATAAATTAAAATACATAACGAATAGCATACTATTTGTCCTTCATTAGTTGTCATAATCATAGCGAATGAGGTCATTCGTTATCAAACCAACGAAAGCGAATGAACAATAACGAATGGTTACATTCATAATCTATTTTCATTGCGAATGACCTTCATTCGTTATCATTAATCTTAACGAATGGATTCCATTCGTTACAACAGTGTAACGAATGGGGTGTTAAATAAAAATGGAAAAATGATATTCATTTTAACATTTCAATGAAATAAAAATGTATCAAAACTTGTGTTTTGATATCCAATTCCTTAAAGTTTTTACCACTCAGGGTAAAAATCAATACCTTAACGTGTTTTACGTAAAAGAAACACATAAGTTAAAATGAATTAACTTAAAAAGCGTGGAAAAATCTTTTTTTATTTTCTTTTTCAAAAATTACTTTTTAGCTCGGAAATCGAAAAATAAATCAGAAACAAAAATAAAAAGAAAAGCAAAATATTTTATGGATTTTGAGTATTTGCGAAATTAAAAATTGAATTAACTAAGATAAATATGAAATCTAATCTACGAAAGCAGTACATATTTTTGTGAGTTGAGCAGAGAATCATATTGACCAAATCGCCCTTCCACCACAGTTTTATATTTCAGCGTTATTATGACTAGTGTTAAGTCAGTCATTTTGTCCACTTAAACTTTAACAACAAATGGTTCTGAAATTTTAGTGATATGATTAGGTTTGTTCAATTAAGCATGAATTGTATGCAGCCCCAATATTCCAAACATAATTTGTATATCTCATACCATGAAGCTTATCATGTATTTCTTTTTGTTACTAAAAATAATTAGCTGTGACACATGCAAAAATAAGAAATAGAAAATAAAGCAGAAAGTTAAAATTTTCCCTTAAAATCAGTATTACTACACGCACATATGGTTCCATTTTAACAAAATAAAAAGAAAAAATAAGTTGAAATTGTATAGGCCTTAACCTCCAGTTCGATACATTGCTTTATAGTATACGCGGAGAAGATCCAAGGCTTGTACGAAGCAACAATAAAATGAAGAAGAATATTTAGGCCTTAACCGTCAGATCAGTATTCCTACACGTGTAGAGAGTCCAAGACTTAAACAAAAGTAAAGAAAAAATAAAGTTGAATTTATTTGCAAAAAGAATGCATGCACACACATCAATCTTTATAACTTTTTGAGACTTAAAACATACATTAACCATGCTTACATATGTTAATCCACCAAATTCGGCTAGCGTTTATGTTTATATCACTTATGTTTTATTACTTGCTTGTTTTAAAGCCTAGCAATGTACTAATACAATTAAGAACACAACCTTTTAAGCTTATTTCTTACTGGATTTGGGACTAGATGATTAATGTGCTATCATCTTCTCTTTTTGTTTCAAAACTCATTTTTGAGGAGCATAATTTTTGTTAATGTTTTTAGATTTTTGAAATTGTTGAATGTTTTTGGGTATTTTTCCCTTTTTCTCCCTCTAAAACCAAAGAATTAAAGAAAACAAAATAAAAACAAAAAACTATACAAATAAAAAGTGATTATCCGAGCTTAGAGATTTCAGCAGGAGTTTTCAAACCATTTAGACCAAACAAAAACTCAAATCTCTTTTTATCAAATGCTTTGGTAAAATGGTCAGTCTTTTGATAATCCGTGTGCACCTTCTCTATGTCGATTAATTTCTTTTCATAGTTGTCACAAATTAAATGATATCTAATATCAATATGATTCGTTTTAGAGTGGTGCACGGGGTTCTTCGCTATACAAATAGCAGCAGAGTTATCAATAAGTATGTGAGTAGTAAGAAACTTCAAACCGTAATCCCGGAACTATTGTTGGATCCATAAAACCAGTGAACAACAACTCGAGGATGCCACGTACTCGGCTTCTGCGGTTGAAGTGGAGACCGTTGTCTGCTTCTTACACTGCCAAGAAACAAGCCGTCTTCCTAGAAATTGACAACCTGCTGTAGTTGACTTGAAGTTGAACTTGCAACTCCATAATGCTAATCAGAAAACGCAGTGAGATCGAAACTATCATCCTTGGGATACCATAACCCGATGCCAGGATTACCCCTCAGATAGTGAAATATAAGTTTAACCGCCGCAAGATGACTCACTCAGGGATTCGCTTGATACCTGGAACACAAGCCAACATCAAACATAATACAAGGATGCGATGCAGCTAGATACATTAAAGAACCTATCATAGCTCGGTACAAGGTCGGATCAACGGTATCCTCCAATTTGTTCGGTGATAAATTGTGGCCCAAAGCAAGAGGAGTAGAAGGGAATTTTTCAGGAGTTATCTTGAATCGGCTCAAGACGTCGTTCACATATTTCTTCTGATGAATGAATATTCCTTCTTCAGACTGGTGAACTTGCAACCCTAAAAAAAATTCATCTACCCCATCGAGCTCATCTCTGACTTTGTCTTCATCAACTTTTCGAAGTCCTTACATAGACTATCTTTTGTTGAACCAAATATGATGTCGTCGTCATAAGTCTGGATGAGGAGCATATCTTCTCCAACAGTCTTGTAGAATATGGTACAATCCACAGTTTCTCATTTAAATCCACTACCCATAAGATGGTCAGCAAGCGTGTCGTACCAAACTCTCGGGGCTTGGTGTAGATTGTAAAGAGCCTTGATTAAATGGTAAACACGGTCTGGATAGTCCAGATCTTCAAAACCAGGAGGCTGTTGCACGAACAACTCTTCATAAAGTTCCCCATAAAGAAAGTACTCTTAACGTTTATTTGATATACCTTAATCCTCTTGAAGGATGGATAGGCTAAAAATATGCGTGTAGCCTCCTATCTTGCAACAGGAGCATATACTTCAGTGTAATCTACGCCTTCAAGTTGATGAAACCCTTGCACAACAAACGTGCTTTATTTCTTACAATGACCACACGAGCATCCTTTTTACACTTAAAATCCCATTTAGTCGGGGTAGGTTTCTTAATCCGATCAGGTTCATCGATGAGGTCCCATACACCCAGTCAAATAAATTGTTGCAATTCCACTTGCATTGCTTCTGCCCATAACGAATCTTCAACCGCCATACGAACACTTATCGGCTCCATTTGAGAAAGAAAGCAAGTGTATTTCGCAATACTCATGATTCTTGATGAATGCATATCGGCATACGCACATACATTAGAATCATCCGCATTAGCAATCTGATTACGTGTCTGAACACTAGCATCGAGATCACCAATGATGCTATATGTGGATGATACGTATGAATTGGAAGTGTTGGATGTTCAGGCACAACAACATGATTACTTAAGTTAGTCAGATTCTCTTCAGCCTCAAACTCATCAACATTATGAAATGACTCCCAAACCTCGGGATTATCAGCAAACGGTATTGAAGAAGAATCAACAAAGTGGTCATCATCCGTTGATACAGAAACTCTATCAGATGATTTGGATTATCATCATTCACTTCATAATTATAATTAGAAGCCCTTGGTGTGGATAATTATTTATCTTCCAAGTAAACACGCACAAAATCTTCATCTGAGAGATCAACAATGGGAGTAAATGAACTAAATTGACTCTCATAATCGAACATCCAATCAGGTTCCTTGCCAACGGGAGGTGTTGTGTAGCTTTGGAAGTCTACTGTAAGGCCCCGTTACCGGTACCTCACATTTGGTGTTGGATTTACTCATAAACACAGTTCTATATAACAGAGTTAATTAAAACTTTACGCGGAATATAAAACTTCAACCATAATATCTTACATAACCTTCAAATCTTGTCTTATAAAACATTCATAGTCATTTAAAACAAAACATAATCTTTAAAAACATCACAACGTTTCTTCGAGATGCCAATATCTTCGATTTCATGCCATGTGTCTTCAATCACGCGAGCTGCGTCAACCTATTTGTCTGCGTGCATACTAAAAGTCAGCTACGCTGAGTGAGTTCTAGTTAATCACATAACTTACTTTGAATACACATATACGTGCCCGAAGGTACGCATTACATACTTAACATGTCCATCAATCTTTCATACACATACAAAACTATACTTACGTTATAAAGAGCATTCGCCCTACATACCTCGGATATTGTTAGGGTCCGGTACCCTCCATCCTCGGATATTATGAGGGTCCGGTCACCCTTCATCCTCGGATATTATTAGGGTCCGGTACCCTTTCTTCCATACCTACATAACGTACTTTCTATATATATAATCGCAAGTTTCGCACATACATAAATCATTCATTCGTCATCTTACAACATACATATAACATCAACCGTTACCTGGCAGTACATGCAATATCCGAAGATCGTTCATGTACCGACAAGAAAGCATTCATACATTTCACATAATACATATATGGCATACACTTATCACTTAGGATAAGTGTATTAACTAATCACATCGAGTATGCACACAGCCCCGAAAACATAACAAGGAATGGGGCTAGAAACTCACCTGAATGCGGTTACGTTCACCGTTAATAGTTATTCCCTTCTTGAGCTGTGCACGGCTAACTGTATAATATTTACATGTATCAATTAACTATACTACTCATAACGCATTTCTATATTTATATAACCCACAACGAACGGGGTTCCAGGGGTAGCGCCCCTGGCAGGGTGGTCTAGGGGCGGCAGCCCCTAGCAGGGTCCAAGTGGCAGAGCCCCTGGCTGGAAAATTTTTATTTCCATTACCCGTCGTAACACATTTTCCATTAGAATTTTGAATCATTATAAATTTGCTAACTTAAAAAGTTCAAGGGCTTCTTTGTAATTAAACCCTTCTTTTATAAGTTCATGGACCATTCTGTCCTTTTGTTAAACTTCTAGTTCGTTACCTTGCTCTTAACGAATTGACTCATCTTAGCGAACTGGTCCATGTAGCGAATTGAACCCTTTAACGAACTGGTTATTAAACGAACCAGTCCATAGCGAATCAGTCCAGGTAACGAATCGGTCCATCTAATTCGTTATCTTCTTCTAACGAACTGGCTATACGAATCGGACACGAACTAGAGCTAGTTCGTTATACTCCTTTATACGAAACAGTTAGCAAATCACCTTTAATTCTCTAAATTCCCGTTATCGAACTAGGGCTAGGTTAGAGAATGTCAGAACATTCTCTGACATTCCTTAACCTCGTACCACTATTTCGGCGGCGCCACTGCCGAAAAATCGGGTTTTCGCTGGAAAAACGATTTTTGACTCGTTTTTCACCATTTTTCGCCCCGTTCGATCCAGATCTGAGCTAGGGTGATCCCTAAGCTCATATTAGGTTCGATTTATACCCAATTCCTTTCGGATCTCGTGACGTAAACGGTTTAACGGTGTCGGCTCGTCGTCTCGTGACCATATCTAACGTGTTTAAGTTAATAAAACATCATACTAATATTACCTCGGGTCGGTGCTCGGTTTCCTTCTTGGTTTCGGCTAGAGAAAAGAGAGGAACTAGAGGGAGATCTTAAGTGTGTGTTTTGGATGGTGTATGGAATATGTGTAAATGAGGAATTTAATGGGGATTATGGTTTATATATTTATGGATCATGGGCTTAAGCCCATGGTCTTTCCTTCTCCCTTTCATAACCCAAGTCCATAACCCATTACCATTTAACCAACACCAACCCAAATCATATTTTATTTATCTAAACCGATAACGACCCACAATAAAATAGACGAAATTTATCTTATTATTATAGCCAAAGGTTGGATGTTACAAGTCTTCCCTCCTTAAAGAGGTTTCGTCCCTGAAACCTAGCTATTACATAAATAAATTCGGGTAAAACTTGTGCATCTCATCCTCAGCTTCCCAAGTAGCATCTGAACCCTTGCGATGCTTCCATATCACTTTCACTAAGGGTATAACCTTGTGAAGAAGTTGCTTCTCCTTGCGGTCAACTTTCTCGATCGGTTGTTCAATATAGTTCAATTGTTCATCAACCTCAATGTCCATTAATGGCACATGAGACGTGTCATCCGCTAGGCATTTCCTTAGGTTAGAAACATGGAAGGTCGAATGAATTCCTTCTAACTCTTCTGGCAAGTCTAGCTTATAAGCCACTTCACCTACACGATCTATAATCTTAAACGGTCAAATGTACCTTGGCGAGACCTTAAGCATCACATTTTCACCAACGTTAAACACAATCGGTCGTCGGCGCTTATCAGCATATGACTTCTGTCTGTCTTGAGCATCTTTCATTCTTGCCTTGATCTGATCGAACTTCAAAGAAGTTTCTTGCACAACTTCTAGGCTTCCCATCTCTTTCTGACCAATCTCTCCCCAACACACCGGAGTCCTACATCGTCTACCGTAAAGCATCTCAAACGGTGGCATACCTATGCTTGAATGGTAGCTGTTGTTATAGGAGAACTCTGCTAGATGCAGATGATCATCCCAACTTCCTCCAAAGTCTAAAACACAAGCACGTAGCATATCCTCAAGGGTTTGGATCGTCCTTTCAGACTGCCCATCGGTTTGAGGATGACACGCCGTACTGATGTTCAATCTCGTTCCCATAGCTTCATGGAACTTCTTCCAAAACCTCTAAGTGAATCTAGTATCTCTATCAGACACGATCGATAACGGCACTCCATGCTTGGCCACAACCTCTTTTATGAACAAATTTGCTAACGTTTCTGACGAGATGGCCTCTCGTATGGGCAGAAAGTGAGCACTTTTGGTCAAACGGTTCGCTATCACCCAGATGGTATCATGATGCTTAGCTGTACGAGGTAGTTTAGTTATGAAATCCATGGTGATGTGTTCCCATTTCCATTATGGTATCTCTAGAGGCTGCATCTTTCCATAAGGTTTCCGGTGTTCTGTCTTGACTTGCAAGCAAGTTAGGCACTTACTGACATAATCTACTACATCACTCTTCATACCTGGCCACCAGTAATCTCTTTTCAAATCTTGGTACATCTTCGTGGTTCCTGGATGAATCAAATATCTTAACTTATGAGCTTTGTCTAAGATTTGACCTCTTAGATCTCTATGGCGTGGTATCCACATACGGTCAAACCTAGTCTTAACACCATGAGTGTTTTCCATCAACTCGTCTTTCTGACCGAAAATCCTTTCTTTCTTCACTAGCCCTTCATTTACCAACACTTCAGACTGTACTTTGATGATATCATCAAACAGACTTGAATTCATAATTAACTAGTATGACTTCACTCTTGCAATGACTTCCTCGTTCTTACGACTTAGCGCGTCGGCGACTACATTAGCTTTACCAGGATAGTACTTAATGTCGCAGTCGTAATCCTTAATCAACTCCAACCATCTCCTCTGTCTCATGTTCAATTCCTTCTACTCGAAGAAGTACTTTAAACTCTTATGATTTGTGTAAATGGTACACTTAGTACCATACAGATAATGTCTCCATATCTTGAGAGCATGCACTACTGCTGCTAGCTCTAAATCATGTGTCGGATAAGTACTCTCATGGACTTTCACCTGTCTAGACGCGTAAGCTATCACCTTTCCTCGTTGCATCAACACGCAACCTAACCCACGATGCGAAGCATTAGTACAAACAACCAAATCCTCGTCACTTGGGTAAAGCAAGGATTGGTGCTTGCGTGAGTCTCTTCTTTAACTCCTAAAAAGCTTCTTCTTGAAACTTACCCCAACTGAATACTATTGATTTTCGGGTCATACCGGTCAACGGTGCGGCTATCTTGGAGAAACCTTCGATGAATCTCCTATAGTAGCCAGCTAACCATAGGAAGCTTCGTATATCAGTCGAATTATGTGGAGTCTTCCAATTCGTTATTGCCTCAATCTTAGCTGGGTCCACGGTAATCCCTTCAGGATTAATCACGTGACCTAGAAATTGCACTTCTCGCAACCAGAACGCGCATTTCGAAAACTTAGCATACAACTTCTCTTCCTTCAAAACTTCCAATACTTCCCTCAGATGCTCGGCATGATCAGACTCACTCTTTGAATAAATCAATATATCGTCGATAAATACTATAACTGACTTATTCAGCATTGGCCGACACACCCTATTCATCATGTCCATAAATGCTGCAGGGGCATTTGTTAGACCGAATGACATCACGAGGAACTCGTAGTGTCCGTACCGCATCCGAAACGCTGTCTTAGGGATGTCTGCCTCCTTCACCTTCAGCTGATGATAGCCTGATCTGAGATCTATTCGTGAGAACCAACTTGAACCTTGCATTTGGTCAAACAGATCATCAATCCTTGGCAAAGGATATCTATTCTTTACCGTAAGCTTGTTCAACTCGCGATAGTCTATTCACATTCTCATACTTCCATCCTTCTTCTTCACGAACAACACTGGTGCGCCCCATGGGGAAACACTTGGTCTTATGAAACCCTTGTCGAGGAGTTCCTGCAGTTGGGACATCAATTCTTTCATCTCGGACGGTGCTAGACGGCAAGGCGCTTTCGCAACGGGTTGGGCTCCTGGTACTAAATCAATCTGAAATTCTATCCCTCGCTCCGGTGGCAACCCCGGAAGATCCTCAGGGAATACTTCTGGGTAGTCGCACACGATAGGAACATCTTTCATCTCTTTCGTCTCGGCCGTAGCGTTGACAACATACGCCAGGTAGGCACCGCACCCTCGCCTTAACAAACCCTCGGCTTTAATCATCGAAATGACATTAAGCCCAGAACTTTCCTTATCACCGTAAACCGTCACCGCACTACCTTCCAATGATCTTAACCTTATTATCCTAATCTTACTCACTATCTGAGCATCATACTTAGACAACTAATCCATTCCCAAAACCACATCGAACACTCAAAAGGTCATGACATACAAAGTAACAGGGAACTCATGTCCCTCTAACTCTATCTTACCGTTTTTAACCATCCTTATTATTTTAACCGAAGCATTACTAGTGGTTTCTACCATAAAACTTTCAAACACTCGGCAACATTTCATTTTAGCTAATTTACTAAACGGTGTAGCTACGAAACTTCTATTCGCACCTGAATCAAATAATACTGAAGCAATAAAACCGTTTACTAAAAACGTACCAGTCACAACATCTGGAATCTGTTTAGCCTGCTCCTGGGTCAGCATGTAGGCCCTTGTCCTTGGCCTAGCTTGATCGGCATCTTTCTTCCCACTACCTCCAGCTCCACCATCAGTACACTCCCTTGCCATATGACCCATCTTACCACACTTGTAGCATGCGGGTTTTACATCACACTCGTTAGCGTAGTGCCCCACCTTCCCACACTTATAACAGGCATTTGTTCCAAGTCTACACTCCCCAGCCTTTCCACATTTGTGACACACATTCGAACCAGTGCCTCACTTGCATTCTCCACCGTGCACCTTCCCACACGTCTTGCACGTCTTTCTCTCCCACACCTTCTGCTTCTTGTCCTTAGAGTTCCATAACTGAGTACCCGGTCGTTTAACAGGAGCGGTCCACTTCTTATCCTTCTTTTCCTCCACCATAACAGCATCGTCCGCAGCCAGGTCCTCATAACCCATCTCTGCAAGTTAAACAGCAGAGTCAAAAGTAGCAGGTTTATTCGCCCTGACCAGCATGCTAACTTTCTGTGGCAATCCCCTCATATAGCACTTGATTCTCTTCGCCTCAGTGTTAACCATATCGGGTACCAACCTAGACATTCGGTTGAACTCGGTAGTATACTCACGATGTGTCATCATTCCGGCTTTCAGGTTCAGAAACTTCATCTATGCCCTCTCAACTTCTGCGTCAGCACAGAACCTCTTCATCACCAGCTCTTTCAGATCCTCCCACCTCAGGGCCTTAATATCATCCTGGGTCTTCCTTTGCTCCACACTTTCCCACCAATACATTGCCTCCTCCTCAAACGATTGGGTGGCATAACCGACAGCTTGGTCGGGACGGCACTGGCTGATTCGGATAATTTTATCCATGGTAGTTATCCATTGAAGAGCAGCGATTGCGTCTCCCAAACCAGTCAGTTTCGGTGGGTCACAACCCTTGAAGGACTTATAGTTGCAACCACCTCGGCCCCTCTTTCTGTCATCAGCCTTTACAGACCTCACCACGCTCGAAGCCTCCCTTTCTCCTTCATCATCTTTCCTACCATCCCCTTCCGTCCTTTCAGCAGTTCTTTCACGGTCTCCAGTAGACCTCTCCGGATTCATGTTCTTTACAGCAGTGGCTACTGCTTGGACAATAGCTGCTTGGATTAAGGGATCTAGCTGAACCCCTTCATTGTTGCTTGGGTTTCGTCCAGCTGCACTTCCTTCACCACCCGTGTTGGAAGCTGTTTCAACCGAAGGTCGTTGGACACGACGAGGCCCGCCACGACGTCCAGTGCGGCCCCCTGCTCCAACAACTACCCTAGATCCAGCCATCGTATTCTGGAAGGAAAACACAAACGTCATCACATAAGGAACCATTTAGTACAAGGATAGTAAGGCTAACAGGTAATAAAAGTGGCCAATTGTGATTAGCTGATCACGTTACTTTTCGTGTCCTATACACTTCCCCTTATGAGTCTATTTGTGTTGGTTCTATCCTAAACAGTTAATCAATCAAATAATACCTCACATTTAGTGTTGGATTTACTCAAAAACACAGTTCTACATATTAGAGTTAATTAAAACTTTACGCGGAATATAAAACTTCAACCATAATATCTTACATAACCTTCAAATCTTGTCTTATAAAACATTCATAGTCATTTAAAACAAAACATAATCTTAAAAAACATCACAACATTTCTTTGAGATGCCAGTATCTTCGATTCCATGCCATGTGTCTTCAATCACGCGAGCTACCTCAACCTATTTGCCTGCGTGCATACTAAAAGTCAGCTACGCTGAGTGAGTTCTAGTTAATCACATAACTTACTTTGCGTACACATATACGTGCCCGAAGGTACGCATTACATACTTAACTTGTCCATCAATCTTTCATACACATACATAACTATCCATACGTTATAAAGAGCATTCGCCCTACATACCTCGGATATTTTTAGGGTCCGGTACCCTCCATCCTCGGATATTATGAGGGTCCGGTCACCCTTCATCCTCGGATATTATTAGGGTCCGATACCCTTTCTTCCATACCTACATAACATACTTTCTATATATATAATCGCAAGTTTCGCACATACATACATCATTCATTCGTCATCTTACAACATACATATAACATCAACCGTTACCTGGTAGTACATGCAATATCCGAAGATCGTTCATGTACCGACAAGAAAGCATTCATACATTTCACATAATACATATATGGCATACACTTATCACTTAGGATAAGTATATTAACTAACCACATCGAGTATGCACACAGCCCCGAAAACATAACAAGGAATAGGGCTAGAAACTCACCTGAATACGGTTACGTTCACCGTTAATAGTTATTCCCTTCTTAATCTGTGCAAAGCTAACTGTATAATATTTACATGTATCAATTAACTGTACTACTCATACCGCATTTCTATATTTATATAACCCACAACGAACGGGGGTCCGGGGACAGCGCCCCTGGCAGGGTGGTCTAGAGGCGGCAGCCCCTAGCAGGGCCCAAGGGGCAGAGCCCCTGGCTGGAAAAATTTTATTTCTATTACCCGTTGTAACACATTTTCCATTAGAATTTTGAATCATTATAAATTTGCTAACTTAAAAAGTTCAAGGGCTTCTTTTTAATTAAACCGTTCTTTTATAAGTTCAGGGACCATTCTGTCCTTTTGTTAAACTTCTAGTTCGTTACCTTGCTCTTAACGAATTGACTTATCTTAGCGAACTGGTCCATGTAGCGAATTGAACCCTTTAACGAACTGGTTATTAAACGAACCAGTCCATAGCGAATCAGTCTAGGTAACGAATCAGTCCATCTAATTCGTTATCTTCTTCTAACGAACTGGCTATACGAATCGGACACGAACTAGAGCTAGTTCGTTATGCTCCCTTATACGAAACAGTTAGCGAATCACCTTTAATTCTCTAAATTTTCGTTAGCGAACTAGGGTTAGGTCAGAGAATGTCAGAACATTCTCTGACATTCCTTAACCTCGTACCACTATTCCGGCGCCGCCTTTTCGGTGCCGCCACTGCCGGAAAATCGGGTTTTCGCCGGAAAAACGAGTTTTGACTCGTTTTCACCGTTTTTCGCCCCGTTCGATCCAGATCTGAGCTAGGGTGATCCCTAAGCTCATCTTAGGTTCGGTTTATACCCGATTCCTTCCGGATCTCGTAACGTAAACGGTTTAACGGTGTCGGCTCGTCGTTTTGTGACCATATCTAACGTGTTTAAGTTAATAAAACATCATACTAATATTACCTCGGGTCGGTGCTCTGTCTCCTCCCTTCGTTTCGGCTAGAGAAAAGAGAGGAACTAGAGATAGATCTTAAGTGTGTATTTTGGATGGTGTTTGGAATATGTGTAAATGAGGAATTTAATGGAGATTATGGTTTATATATTTGTGGATCATGGGCTTAAGCCCATGGTCTTTCCTTCTCCCTTTCATAACCCAAGTCTATAACCCGTATCCATTTATCCAACACAAGCCCAACTCATATTCTATTTATCTAAACCGATAACGACCCACAATAAAATAGACGAAATTTATCTTATTATTATAGCCAAAGGTAGGATGTTACATCTACATGGTACCGTTCTTCAACAAAACCTGAAGAAAAATTGCAAACACGTTTATTAGGCGATGAACAGACCAAGAAGTAACCCTCTATAGCCTTCTCCTCGAATTTTCCTGCATCACATTTTAACATAGTGCAAGGACACCTGAAAGGTTCTAAAAAATTTAAGTTAGGTTTGCAGTTATTCAGAAGATCGTAACTCGTCTTTTGTAGCTTCTTAAATGTCAGAACACGATTAAGCATGTAGCAAGCAGTGTTCACAACCTCATTCCAAAATTGAACAGGAAGCTTTGAATCTGCAAGCATTGTTCTTGCTTCTTCAATCGATGTTTGGTTCTTCCGTTCAGCCACACCATTCTGTTGTGGTATGTAAGGAGCACTAAACTCCCGATGGATTCCATTTGGATTACTGAAAAAGTTCAATATACTATTTTTGAACTTTGTACCATTGTCACTTTGATACGTCTCAACTCATGTTTGTAAAGTGATTTGATCTTTGTGATTAAGTTCTGAACAAGAACCAGTGTCTGATCTTTATAACTCATAAATAATACCCATGAGTACCTCGAATAGTCATTGGTCAGGACTAAACAATACCAATCTTCAGCAATACTCGCACGATTCACGGGACCAAACAAGTCCATATGAAGTCATTACAGAAGAGTATCAATGGAATTAAATAACTTCGGCGGGTGTGACTTCTTCTTCTGTTTGCCCTTCTGGCATTCAACACAATGATCGGTCAACTTGAAATGTTTTAGTGAAACCCCTTCCACTAAATCATTTGCCATAAGATGGTTCATCTTTCTGACATGAATGTGACCCATCCACCTATGCCACAGAATCGAGTCTTTCTTAGTTTCCTTAGAGACAAAACACGTTTCAACAGATGTAGAAGTCGATACTTTAGTACTCATATTTAGTACATAAATAACATTCGACCGAGGAGACCGCAAAAATCATGTCTTCTGGGACATGTCCTTGTTTGAATATTATGCACTTCTTGTCGGTAAACACAATGGTATACTTGATGTCACAAATTTGAGAATCACTCAACAAATTGTGATCTACCGGCCTTGTCACAATAATTAACATTTTCAAAATAGTTCTTAATAATTTAGGAACAGGCTTTCCAATTTATCGTTTCGATTTATTTTCCTATTTAATAACCCATAATCAGATCTTGGTAACTAACTATTTGCAACTGGACAATTTCAAAAATATTTTTCAAATACTTCAATATTATTTACTGGATGAAAATGGTAAAATTTATGTCCCCTATTCATGTAGTAACATCATTTAAAATCCATTCAATTTGAATTGGTATTTTCTCCATTACAATTATTGTGAAGAGACATATACAATCGTTAATCTTGGGCTGTTTCTTTGTGAAAATGTATGTATAGCCAAAAAAGGACCGCATTTAAAATCAGGTCAAGTTCTAATTATTCAAGTTAACTCTGTGGTAATACGATCAACTAAGCCTTATTTGGCTACTCCAGGAGCAACTGTTCATGGACATTATGGGGAAATCCTTTACGAAGGAGATACATTAGTTACATTTATATATGAAAATTCAAGATCTGGTGATATAACGCAAGGTCTTCCAAAAGTGGAACATGTGTTAGAAGTGCATACCATTGATTCAATATCGATGAATCTCGAAAAGAGGATTGAGGGTTGGAATAAATGTATAACAAGAATTCTTGGAATTCCTTGGGCATTCTTTATTGGTGCTGAGCTAACTATAGTGCAAAGTCGTATCTCTTTGGTTAATAAGGTCCAAAAGGTTTATAGATCCCAGGGGGTGCAGATACATAATAGGCATATAGAAACAAATAAGATTGTTCAGTTCCTATTGAACCTATCACTAAAATACCCCTAGAGAGAGATAAAGCCAAGCGGAGCGAAAAGGGTTTTCCATGAGATGGTAAATGAAAACTATTAGCCCCACATGAAGTTTGTGAATAAGTGATTGTCTGATAATGAGCAAGGAATATCCGTCTTTCTGCTAAAGAGGATGTATTGAACTCATAATTCATTAGATACTTTTTATGTAATACTACCATTTGACACATCTCCTTCTTTCGTTATCATGCCCCCATAATTACCCGCAAATGCTACATAACCACCCTTGTATATTTTTCACTTTAGTTAGTAGATCAATATTCATGGTAATGTGACGAGGGCACATCTATCCATGATCCAATTTTCACCTAATATAGTCTTGGATAAAATCTTCACGTATAGGAAACATGATTAGACCAAAAAGGCCGCCCATGCCTTAGTCTTGGGAACCTATTTCATTTCAACAGAAGGTTTAACTTTTTTAGACACCTAATGTGATTTAGCCGCTTGTGAATATATCACTGGTCTCTTAGACTTTCATCTCAGATACTCGTCTTGAACCACATTTGTGTTCACATTTTTGCAAATTGATTGTGTTGGAACAAACAATTTGTGTCTTAATTTAACGTTGTTGTCATCAATATTAACCACTTTACATGGATTCACATTATGAAACAAAATTTGAGTCTCGTCAACCTAATACAATGGTCTCTTAAGAATTCCTTTTACCATAGGAACTGGTTTGGGTTGTTCCTTGGAAACCGGATTAACATTCTTCACTTTCCTAGCTCCACAATTCCTTACAACATGCCCTCCTTCAGCACATAAGAAATATGTTCTCATATCCACGAATGCACGTTGTGGTTTAATAGAAGATTGTGCAACAGGAGATTGACAAGAATCATAAAAGACATTTACCTTATCCAAATCATCAAACGTTACAGCTTTCACTTTCATGTAAAAGTCAACATTTGAACAATCTGAAAGCTTTGTAAAGTGTCAGTTCCCGTAGAACTAACAAATTGTACTTTCTTAATAGGATTAAGTTGTTGTTTTATATTAGGATTTGAAGATATAATGTTTGATAAATTGTATCTTTCAAATGCTTGTTCAAGATCATTCAGTTTTGATGTTTCATTTTGAAAGACGCGTTCAATCAACTCTGGTTTGATCAAATTAAGCGGAATGTCTTTCTCATTGAACACTTTCCAAAGACCTTTTAATTTAAACACACAACCTGTGTTTACATTAGCAGGAGCAGGATTGATGAAGCACATTAAATACTCATCTGAAATTTTTGGATTTTCTGATCTCTTGGGTTTAGCCTTTGAAGATTTAAACTTGGTCATTTTAGATATAGTTGAACCATACACAGCTTCCTAAAATTCTTGAAGATCACATAGAATGTGATTAGAACGTGGAATGTTATGTTCCTTGTGTATAACTTCAGGTTAAATTACATCCTCATAGATAACCTCCTTAACAAAAACTTTATTGCTTTAACTATGAGGTCCTCGAATTGATGATTGAGCAGTAAACTTTTCTGTTTCACATTGTTCAGGTTTCTCCACTTGAATGACTGTTTCACAGTTCTCAGATGAAATGTTTGAAGAGTTATCATAAATAACAACTTCTTCTATTCTAGAAAACGAATTTCATGAACAGTCATTGTGAAACGGTGGAGGAACTTCAACAAAGCCTAAGCCATTTTTAGAACCCTTTTTTTACTAGATACTTAGATTATTTCATATAACAAAAATGATGAATTTTTAAATTTGTCTAGCTTGCTCTTCAACTCAAGAACTACATTTTCAAGTTCGGTTATTTTTGTGCTTTGCTTGAGGATTTATTGGAATTGTTTATCATTGATAATCAAATTTCCTGAAAGTTCGGCTTTCAGATCATGATTACTAATAGGCAATCCATCAATTTTGTTCTAAGATTTCTTTTAGAATCCAATGATTGTCTATAGTTATATTTTACTGAAGCAAGTTCTTTCAGTAGTGATTCATTTTGAGCATGAATTAAGTCGTATTTAGACTTATATTACTCACAAAGTCACAAGACACGGTTTCAGATAACTTAACAGAATCAGTTGAGACATTTTTAGACACAGTAGAAATGAAGTAGGACTAACCTCATCAATCTTGGCCATATAGGCCAAAGTAGTCGGTTGCATGTTGTATGAGACATCCGAATCCGATTCAGTCTCTGTTTCGCTCTTGGTAGTCAAACCATCTCCTTGAGCGTCTTGAAAGTTCTTAGCTTGTTCAAACATGGCAAGGTTAGCTTGATTTCCATTACCAAGCAGTGGTTGATTCCAATCAATCCCTTCAGCTGTGAGCAAGCTTGTGATCCAGTAGCTTTAGAAGAATCACCCCCAGAAGCTTCTTCTTTTGACTTGTTAAACTTTTTACCCGAGCTTCTATCTTGACTACGGGGTCCATTGTATTCCTTCTTCGGCCTTTCACATTCTTTGGAAAAGTAACCAAAGTCTTGGAAATTATAATATTTCACTTTAAGCTTATCAAAACCAACTCGCGTGTTCAAAGTCGGTAGATCTTTCCTCGTTCTGTGCATGAATTTCTTTACCTTACGCACTATCATTTACATGTTACACTTCAAATCCATCAACTCCAAATCATCCGGATCGATCTGGTCATAGTCTTCATCAGTAACCTCAGTAGTGGTAATTTTACCATTAACCAAATTTTCATATGAACTCATGCAAGCACTTAAGAAAGAAAAATGTTGTTCAGCTTCCTTCATGTTTAAATTTTATGGTTGAAATGAAGCATTACCAATACCAGAAAATGGAGTTTTAACACCAACATAACAATTGTTTGACCCAAATGCCATTGAAACAAACATTTGGCATTTGTTCATTTACTAAAGATGGCATTTCTTGTGAATTCTGAGATAGAAAAGCAGTGATTGAAGCTGTAGAGCTGCTTAATATTAAAGATCCTCCATACAATGTCGGATCTTGGTTGTCTTTGGATGCTTTCCGACACTTCAAGTCATATTCACTTTCCTCTATCTTTTGCATGAATTCCATTGTTGTTAACTCATCAGATTTTAAGAATGAATTATCCTTTAAAACCAGCTGAAAAGTAGAATAAGAACTCGGTAAAGCATTCTTGATTGTGTCAATATGGTCAGACTGAGAAGGTTCCATCTTTTGTTTATTCATCACAGTAATAAGATGATAAAACCTGGTCAACATCTCTTCGACCGTTTCACCCTTTAACAAACTTTAACATGACATTCTTGCTCTCTTGAGTATTACCCATGCTTTTCATTCTTATATGCTGAAATAATGAAGAACAGATTATAATATTTCAAATATTATCTGTTAAAGCCATTATCAAAATGGATTAAGCTTTGGTTTCGATTTTCAAGGCCTTTTCTCTTCCTGTGAATAAGAAGCATAAGCCTTTTCCTCATAACTGGTAGTTGCATCACCAATCATTGAAACAATATAAACATCATCGGGACATATTGAACAATCCGGATGCACGGATCCCAAATGTGCTCAAAATCTTGGTTCCCACTTAGCGAAATCACTGAATTTCATCAATCGGGGACATTTGGAATGTGACCCCAATTTCAGTGTCTAAGTGAAGCATTTGTTGCATCATCATATTTTGAGATGCCAACGCGTAATAATTAGCCTTGTCAAAAATATGATTTAAATGATCAACAAATTTAAATTATAGGTTAAAATATCCAAAATTAAAACTTAAAGGTGTAAAATGTAACTTTTTGTAACGAATGTATGGATTTAATACCGAACGGTGAACAGTAGCATGAATGAGTTATAATGTTATGGTAACGAATTAGAATGGTTTTGGTAACGAATGGTATCACAAATCAGGTAACAAATGACACCACTGCATAAACGAATGACAATAGCTAATGATGATTCAATTGTAACGAATCAGCACACGAATGATCAAACGAATTGCATAACAGATAGCATAACAAATGAGGTAACGAATCAGGTAATGTTTCTATAACGAATGAGTTTATCAAAATTCCATTCGTAACGAATTAGGTAATGTTATGTTTCTGTAACGAATCAAGTTATGTGTTTATCAAAACGAATGGAATTTTGATGACGAATGAACTACAGAACACGAATTAGCTGTTGTAACAACCTGCCACATGTCAATAAACGGTTATAGGGAGATAATGAATGGAATCTACAGCATAACGAATGAATCGTTATATTGTAACGAATGGGTTTTTCAAACCTTCAAACTCAATTCCAGATCTTCAGTTCTAGATCTAGACGTGAATCGAAACAAACAAGTAGCAATGGATATCTCGTCCGTATCTCAACCAAATTTATCAACTAATAGCTTAATCAACTCAGACCAACCTCTCAAACAAACCCTATCATATACAGACTACCAATTATGAATCAAACTCGTCCAAAATCCAATTAACATTCAAACAGAAACCTCTGTTTGAACCAATACCATTTAACCTCAAATCCGTTCATTTAGTTAACAATAAATTAATGAAAACTAACACTAAGATTACTGATCTGATTACGAACTAAATACAAGACAATTTCACCTCAATTATCCATTTCACCGAGATAATCGATCCAAAATCAAATTAACTGTTTCAGATCTTCAATCTATATCAAATACTCCATGATATATCAACAATTCATCATTGTAATGATTAAATCACCTACACAATCGAACGCTCAGCTCTGATACCTGATAGAATGCTATACATTTATGTTTCCCGTGTATATTTTATTTAAAATTTTAATAAATTTTGTTTTTTTTAGTCAATATTTGTATACTACTAACATTATTTTGTTTGGTAGTTTCCGAAAATTGATCATGATCAAAAAGGGCAAAAAACGAGTCAAAAAGAGCCAAAACGAGGATCCAGAATGCGTCAAGAAGGAACTGGAAGAAGAACGGCAGGTCTGACCAACCTCCCTCTCTCCATGCGCCACACCGCGTGACCATGGGGGCACACCATGGCCGCGCGACACCTAGGTGTGTCTGCTAATGCTTTAGTTCGTTTTTGTTCAGTGTTGGGCCCTGTTTTTAGTATATAAACATCCCTAACCTTAACCAGAACATACGCTGCTGCCACCAAACGAATTTAGAGTATACGAAAGCTATTAATCGAGTTTCATGGTGGTTTTTAAGGCAAGATAACAGCCGGTGAAGAGTTAGACGTTCGCGAGTGAAGACTACGAGTTTTATCATCCTTGATTTCCCGTTCTTTAATACTTTCAACATGTTTTCTTATTTATCTACTTTGTTTGATTTAGATTACACGATTCTAGACTAAACTTTATAAACTACCTAGGTCATGATAAACCTTTGTTTGGTTTGATTTCGATTGGGATTTCGTTCGTTATGATTTTATGTTTTAAGTAAATTGTTGAGTTTGATGAAAGTGATGCGTATGATTACTTGGTTTTATTTACTTAGATTCATTGTTTCACATTACCCTTGTTGATTGTTTCATAGGATATGGTTTTGTTAGGTCATTTACTGTTTGTTTTTGACTAGTTTGTGATTTAATTCGAATATGATCATAGAAACAATAAAACTAATTAAATATATAAAAGTGAGTTGTTAGCCTAGAAAGCTGTAAGGTTATAGGTTATTGATAGATCTTGTTGGTCAGGATTGCTAGATTTAGTTCTTCGTAAGGAGTCCGTCTAGGTTTGATTGTCAACTTAGTCTATTAATTCAATTAAGTCTATTTAGCTATCGATGTAAGGTCGGATTTCACCATAAAGATACTTAAACATATGCAATTAAATAACCGTAAGGAAGTTTGATATTTAAAACTGGTGCGACTTAAAACTTGTTAGAAACTCATAGGTGTCTTATTGAATAGTCAAGGGTCATGTTCGGGTTTTCTATCAAGGGTTTAGCTTACGATCCCAGTTCCAAAACTTAAGTTTCTTAGCTAATTGATAGTCATAACTTAGGGGATTCTAGCCTAGGTATTTACTTCCATCATCTGAATTAATCTAAGTAATTTATTAGTTTATTGTATTTTAATAAATTAGGATTTGATTTCATTAATATAATTATTAATTAGGGTTAAGTAATCATTAGAGTTTAATATATTTAATTAATTATGGTTTAGTTTTTAGTTTAATATTATTTAGTTTAAACCGCCCCCTCCCCCTTAAACAATATTGATGAATTTTCATGTCCCTTAGTCGAGTCTAATTTGCTAGTTACGTAATTTAAAGAGTCACGTGGATTCGATATCCGAACTTACTTAGCTATACTAGAGTATTACTTAGTGTCTAGTTTTAGCGTATTTTTATTTGACTGCTTTTAGCACATCAAGTTTTTGGCGCCGCTACCGGGGACTCTTGGAGATTGCGTTATTAGCTTTGATTAGACTTTACTTTCTACATACGTGCTATTTGTATTATTTTCGTTTCAGTTGTAGAAATCTAATTTAATTTTATTTTATTTTTGTTTTAATTTTTATTTTTTAGTCTGCTTATTTAGTCTGTTGCATTTTTCAGGTATATCCCACATCTTCGTTCGCAAGGACAATCGCTAGATACTCTTGAATTTTCTCCGTTGAAGACCGTGGCTAGTTCGTCAGCAGAGAAACAACCGTCAGAAGTAGGTTCTACGCCAAAGTCATCACCACATAGTTCACCACCAGAAAGAACGAGAAGTCAACCAGAAGTTCAAATGGTCGACGAAAGATCAATTGGTGCTCAAGCCTTCGATGGCTTAACCGGAAACCAATCATGCATCATCATTCCCGAGATCAACAATCTCAACTCGTGGCAGATTTCGTCATACGTCATGAACAATCTCGTTCAAATTAATCAGTTTCATGGGTGTGATGACGAGGATGCATCGGCACACAATAACTAGCTCTATCGCGTTTTAAAATTTTTAATTTACAAGGTGCTACTGAAGATGCTATTTTCTTACATATGTTTCCTTCTTCACCTGTCAGAAAAGCAGCTCTTTGGCTTGAAACTCAGCCACCTGGCATGTTCACTACTTGGGAAGCACTGCATTCATCTTTTATCAAGAAATACTTCCCACCTCCTAAAGCGGCTATTCTTCATGATCAAATTTATTATTTTCACATGGAGCCGGATGAACAGTATAGTCATGCGTGGGAGTGTTTTCAGAACCTGCTGCCTCGTTGCTTACAGAATGGCCTGACACAATGGGTTTCCAGCTCTCGTGAAGAAAATTTACAATGGGCTGAACTACAAAACCCAAGTTTGTTTCGACACGCCTGTGGGAGGAAATCTAATGGCAAGCACGAGCTGTATGAAAGCTTTGCTCAATCAGACTACGTCAAAGGGCCACATCGCGGGAATTCCGCTCCCGTCACCAGTACATCCTCATCTTCTCGAGGTGTACACCAGGTTAATCTGAATACTAGTGTGGCTGCTGCTTTGGAATCATTAACTAGAGAGGTGAAGGAACTTAAGACGAAGGTGGACAAGTGTAAGTTTTGTAGGGGTGGACAAGGTACTTTGGAGTTCCCGGTGATGAATCAGGAGGTCGATTTTGTTGATGGTCAGAATAGGTTTCCCAACAATTACAACAACAATCAGAATTGGAACACCTACAAGAACCTAAATTAGAACAACTCCAACTGGTGTCCGTCGGGCGCACCACCTGGCTTTTAAAATTCTTATAATCAAGTAAAAGGTCAGTATTTCAATAATAATAATAATAACAATGGTACTAATGTTCAAAATAATGTGCATGATTCGAATGGTGGATTGGGACGATTAGAGGATATGATGAAGAAAATCTTGGAGAGAGATCAAGCTACAAAAAAAAGTTTGCCAAGCACGACCTACTCTTCAAGAATCAACAATCATCGTTACTTGACCTTCAATTGTCCATAGGCGATATTGCTCATCCAAATCTGGTCGCTCAACTGAAAGCGATTAGTACTTGTAGCGGAAGGGTTTTAGGTCCCGAGGTCGTAAAAGAAAGGGTTGGAGTTAAAGAAAAGGAATTAGTAGATGAAGAGATTGATATGGAGGCTCGGGGTAAGACACAAAGTAAAACACCAATTATTGGGCCACAAGTTGAGAAAAAGTCGAGTGAGTTCCGGCCACCACCCGTAATTGATCTTGCCCATGTCTCGTATCCCGCTCGTCTGAAGCATCAAAGGTACAAGAGGGAATACAGGCATTTTCTGGATATGTTCGACAGTTAAAGATCAATCTTCCATTTATTGAAGTTCTCCAACACATGCCAAAGTATGCGAAGTTTTTGAAAGATTTGCTCAAGAGAAATGATTGGTTGGTAAAGGTTTCATATATTCCACTTAGTGGGGATTGTTCGGCGGTAGTATTGAATCAGGTCCCAGAAAAGTTGTCGGATCCGGGTGTGTTTACGATCCCGTGTATGTTCGGAAGTGATATGATGAGTCAAGCGTTGACGAATTTGGGCGCTAGTATTAATCTTATGCCATATTTGTTGTATGAGAAGTTAGAGTTGGGCGAGCTTACACCAACTCGTATGTCGTTGTCATTGGAGGTTCATTCAGTTAAATATCCGCGAGGTATTATTGAAAATTTGTTAATGAAAGTGGATAAGTTTATGTTTCCGGTGGACTTTGTGGTACTTGACAGGGAGGTCGACGAAAGGGTTCCCGTAATTCTTGGTCATCCGTTTTTTAGAAAGGCAAAGGCACTTATTGATGTGTATGATGGGAGGATCACGCTTCGGGTTGGTGATGAGAATGTTGCTTATGATGTTGCTAGTCGATGAAGCACCCGGGTGATAATGATGATTTTAGTGGTCCATGCCATTCGGTCTATTTTATTAACTCTTTTATTCCGGGTTTTGATGCATGTCTTGGTTATACTTGTGGAGCCGATCTAGTTTGGATGGATGTGGATGAAGAGTTGGAGGAAGAGGATGTGGATGAAGTTTCTTTCTTGGTGGAGATTATGGAGGTTAGTGAGGTTATTTGTGAGAAAGATGTAGATAAACCTGCTCCGTTGGAATTAAAGGTTCTTCCGTCACATTTGGAGTATTCTTACCTTGAAGAGGGCTCGAATTTTCCCGTTATTGTTTCTTCTAAGTTGACAGATGAAGAAAAGTCAAAGTTGATTGAAGTTTTGAAGATGAAGAAAGAGGCGATTGCATGGAGACTTTCGGATATCATGGTATTAGCCCCGCTTATTGTACCCACTGGATTTTAATGGATGATGAATATAAACCGGTGGTTCAACCTCAAAGGAGTCTTAACCCAAATATGCAAGAGGTTGTTAAAAAAGAGGTTCTTAAGTTGATGGATGCCGGGATGATTTTCTCGATCTCGGATTCTCCATGGGTTAGTCCGACCCAAGTTGTTCCAAAGAAAGGGGGTATGACGGTTGTTACTAATGAGAAGAATGAACTTATCCATTCGCGTACGGTTCCCGGTTGGCGTGTGTGTATTGACTATCGGAGGTTGAATGATGCCACTCGGAAGGACCATTTCCCATTGCCGTTCATTGATCAAATGTTGGAGCGTCTCACTACAGCAATTTTTTTTTTGTTTTCTGGATGGTTTTTCAGGTTATTTTCATATTCCAATCGCACCCGAAGACCAAGAGAAGATGACTTTTACATGTCCGAATGGCATATATGCATATCGCCGTATGCCGTTTGGGTTGTGTAATGCTCCAGCTACCTTTCAGTGTTGAATGGTAGCAATTTTTCAGGATATGATAGAGATATCCATGGAGTTATTTGTGGATGATTTTTCGGTGTATGGTAATTCTTTGTATCAGTGTTTGGGTAATCTTGAGAAGATGTTAAAACGGTGCATTGAGACGAAGTTGATGTTGAATTGGAGAAGTGTCACTTTATGGTGACGGAAGGAATCATGTTGGGTCATAAGATCTCAAGAGATGGTATAGAGGTGGATCGGGCGAAGATTAATACAATTAGTAGACTTCCTCCACCGAAAAGTGTTAAGGCTACACGAAGTTTTCTTGGTCATGCGGGTCTTTACCGGCGGTTTATTAAAGACTTTTCAAAAACTACCCGCTCAATGACCCAATTATTAGAGAAAGATGTCCCTTTTGTATTCGATGAAGAATGTTTGAAGGCATTCAATTTCATGAAAGAGCAACTCGTAAGTGCTCCTATTCTCGTGTCACCCGATTGAAACTTGCCGTTTGAGCTCATGTGCGATGCGAGTGATTATGCAGTTGGGGCGGTTTTGGGGCAAAGGCGTGAAAAACATTTTCACCCGATTTATTATGCAAGCAAGACGTTGAATGATTCCCAAGAGAACTACACCACCACCGAAAAAGGAACTTTTAGCCGTTGTGTTTGCATTTGACAAGTTCCGGTCCTATCTTGTGCTTTCGAAGACCATCATTTTTACCAATCATGCAGCTTTGCGTTTTCTCTTTCACAAGAAAGACGCGAAGCTCCGTCTTATACGGTGGATTCTTTTATTGTCTGAGTTTGACATAGAAATCAAGGACAAGAAGGGGGCGGAGAATGTTGCGGCGGGTCATCTATTCCGGTTTAGAAGATCCAAAGAGAGAAGAGATTCTTGAGGAAGAGATTGGAGATAGATTCCCACATGAGTGGGTTGGTTTTGTTTCGGCCGAAAAGCAAGGTATGCCATGGTTCACTGATTTTGCAAATTATTTATCTACCGGACTTGTGTTGAAAGGGATGACTACATAACAAAAGAAGAAGTTTTATCGGGATGTGACACGGTATGTTTGGGATGATCCTTTTCTTTTCAAGATTGGAGGTGACCAGGTTCGTAGAATATATGTGACGAAAGAAGAGTGGTTGGATATTCTGAAACATGTTCATGAAGGTTTAATGGGAGGTCATCGTGGAGCACATGCCATGACACAGAAAGTGTTTGATAGTGGTTTTTATTGGGCGTCGGTTATGAAAGATGCGATGGAGTTTGTTAAGACGTGTGATGCTTGTCAACGCACCCGTAATATTTCATCGAAGAATGAGATGCCTCAAAACCCCATACAAACTCTTGAAATTTTTTTTGTTTAGGGCATCGATTTTATGGGACCGTTTCCTGTTTCCAGTGGTTACAAGTATATTCTAGTGGCAATAGATTATGTTTCTAAGTGGGTTGAAGCCCAAGCATTGGCCACTAAAGATGCTAGAGTTGCTGTGAAGTTTCTAAAGAACTTGTTTACTCGTTTCTGTACTCAACGGGCTATTATTAGTGATCGAGGTACTCATTTTTGCAACGCCATCATGGAGAAGGCATTAGCTCATTAAGGAATGACTCATCGCACCTCTACCGCTTACCATCCTCAAATGTATGGTCAAGTCGAGAATGCTAATAGAGGGGTGAAGAGAATTTTAGAGAAGACGGTGGGAATAAGTCGGAAAGATTGGTCGGAGAAATTGGATGAATCGCTATAGGCATTCAGAACCTCGTACAAAACACCGTTGGGAACTACACTGTTTATGCTAGTTTACGGTAAAGCATCTCATCTTCTCGTTGAGTTAGAGGATCAAGCATTTTGAGCAACTTTGTGATGCGGCATATTCTGGATCGTTGGATATTAAGGAAAAGACGAAAGTGTTGCACGATCTGCATTTAAAGGGATGTAAAGACTTCAAGAAAGGTGATAAAGTATTATTATTTAACTCTCGTTTGAAGTTATTTGCAGGAAAATTGAGATCAAAGTGGACGGGACCATACTTGGTGAAAGAAGTATTCCCGTATAGAGCGCTGGAGCTAGAGAATCCGGATAATGGAACTTCATGGAAAGTGAATGGCCATCGTTTAAAGAATTATCTTGGAGGGCTGGAGGATTCAATCGAGGTGGAGGAAACTCCCCTCGATCCATCAAATTAAATCATCAAAGGGGTTCTTGAGTGGAAACTCAAGTGTAGAGTTTGTATAGTTATTTTATTTTATATTCTTTGCGTCCCTAACACTAGTTTTTGTAGTTTTGTTGCGTCGTCGAGTCGTTTCAAGGAAATCATCACCATCATAGAGAAAGGATTTGACGAGAATTAAAGAGATTCTAGGTAAGTTTTGCACGTAAAATGACATAAAATAAACATCAAAGACTTGGTATATATTTTTTTTTTTTTGAAAAAAAAAATTCTAAGGAAAAAAGGGGCTAAAAACTTCGAAACTTTATGTTAAAGACACCCCATCGCGCCGCGCGACGGGGGTATGTGATGTTGCGCGCTCGACTCGGAGAGGCAAGGGAGCAGCCAGCATAGCGTCGTGCTACGCGAGCCTGGGGCATCCCTAGGCCGCGTGGTGTGGCCTTGTATGGTTATATAAGATTTATTTTTTAACCACATATTACCACTTTTACACCCATTTCTCAAAACCCTCTTTCTCCTTCACCCAAACCCCACGAACCCTAACCCCATTCTTCACCAAATCCACCATTTTTTCACCATTTTTCACTAAATTAAACCTTCAAATCAACATAATATCATCACATTATCATAACCCACCATTAACTTTAACCCAATCTTCACCAATCAAGCCACTTGCAAACACTTGAATTTCATCTTTTAGCAACTTTAATCCTTGCTTTGCATCACTCAAAGGTATGGTTTCTTGTCTTCTTGTAATTTTTATGTATTTTTTGTGTTAGTTTTTACTTTGTTTTGTTTAATTAGTTGTCGGTTTAGTTAGAAACTAGTTGTACAAGTTAGTTTTGGGTGCGGTTCGTTATGGTTTGGTAGATTGTTTCAGTTTGTTAGGTGCGGTTGGTTGGGTTGAAAATTTTTGAAAGATTGCTTTCGCGGTTGCGGTTGGCTCGGTTTGGGTTTAACCGAGTGTATCTAGTGTTGGGGTCTTAGTTTGTGATGTTGGAAATAAAATTTTTAGTGGTCAAAACGAGATGGAAACAATTTTATAAAATATATATTGCCAAAGTTTGGTTTTCCGCTCGTTTTGACTCAATGTTCGGGTTGTTGGTACTTGGGCTTAATTGGGACAATTAAAGTGCCTGGAGGAGATAGTGTACATTGAGTCTTTGTTGTTTTCTTTCGGGTTTTTGCAAACTAACTAAGTCTTTAAAATTTGGTTTTCCTTTATCTGTATTAGAAAATAAAACCTTTCGTTCATACTCAATTTACATTCGGACGAGTTCGGTTTGAAATATTTTTTAACCCGGATTTCCAAACTTTACTTATTTTCAGTTTTTAAGATTTAAGTAAAAAAATCTGAAAAATTACAAAAATATTTTAATTTTTATTTGTTTATTTACTTACTCCCATTGTTGGTTTGTTTGTTTTATTTTGTTTACAGAATGTCGGATATGGGCGTGTCGAAAGAAGCGGGAAAGCGAAAAAGAGGTCCGGCTCTTTGGCCACGAGATGGGCCGGCCGAGGTGGTTCTTGTTAAGCCGAAAACTCGTCATATTGAATATCAAAATAAGACGATGGAGACGAGAAGAAAAAGTCAAAATCTTCACGATAGTTCGTTACTTCATTTAAGAAAGATTCGTCAAAATATATTCGGATGAATAATCTTGTTAATTCGGATCTTCTCACTTTCAAGACTATCGATTGGAATTTGTTGGATACTATTGGTCAAAGAGAGTGTGTGGAGGAGTTCTACGGTCCAAGGTTTAAGTCTATGTTGTGTCTTGACGAGCCGCAATACCATGAAGTGACGTTGGAGTTTCTAAGCACTTTTCAACACAAAGACGGTAATTTTGATCAACCGGATGCGGTTTTGTTTGCTCTTGGTAGAACGACGTATGAGATGAATATGGTGGAGTTTGGGATAGCGAGTGGTTTTTATTCTCTTGAGGAGGTTCGGTTGCCGGTGTTTAAGACGAGTATACGGGGTGCTTTCTCGAAACCAAGACCAGTAAGTTTTACTATGGGGGTGTTTGGGATTTCTTATTTTCATCAATTTATAACTTATAAACTTTTTAAAAGTTAATAAAGTGTTTGGCAAACCATAAGGCCTTTTGGATTTTAACTTATGGTGAAGGCAAAATAAATGGGTTTTGAAAAGTTAGGAATCTCTAGCTATTAACATTATGGATTTGATTTACCTATTACACACCTCTAACCCTTAAAACCCATTACACTCCTTTTAAAAAAGATTGTCCATTTTGGTCATTTTGGTTTTCCCTAACACATAAGTTAATCCAAACATTTTTTTAAAAACATCTTTTCAAAAATTCATAATTTTATAAGTCCTTTTAACAAAAAGTCCTTTTTCACTTAAATAAGCAATCCCAAACACACCCTAAGGTGCAATTGGCTAGCTTTTGGAATAAAATTGCGATTTGTCCATTTTCGGGTAGTATGATGAGTTCGGATATTCGAGACCTGGTGCTTTGTTATATTCATCGGATTTTGGTGAACACACTTATCGGTCGAGGTTCAGGTGATAATATGGTGAAGGGGTTAGTTTTATTTTGTTTGTTGGCGAAGGTGGAAAAAGTGCCGGTTAATTATGCTACTATCTTGGCATGGTCTTTTCATCGTGTGAGATGAGGTGAAACAAAGCAAAGGTGAAAGATTGACATGGGCCCATATATCACAATTATTGCTAAAAATTTGGGTGTTTTTCGGATGTTTAAACCAGAGTATATGAGAAAGGGGCCCGCGAGAGAGTTTGTTGGAGTAAAATATCTGAGGAATTCGGGGATTTTGAAGCCTAGTGACCCGTTAGCGTGGGAAGAATTTAAATCGGGTCCACAAGTTCATCCACCGCCAGATACCGAGGCTGTTGCGGCTATGTGATCTGGTTTGCCCACACGACATCAGAGGCTGTTACATAGGTCTGAGAGACCGGGTATTCAATTTCCGGTTAGAGAGCCTCGCCCTGAGACGATTACTATGAAGTCTTTGTATGACCGGATGGAGTCCGGGTTTGACCAGATGAGGGGATATGTGACTGAACAGTGTGATGATTTGAGGCGGATTATGAGAGAAAAACAGCAGAGGCGGAATATGATTGAGGATGACACGTTGCGGGTTCGTGTGCACTGGGTGGTTCGGGTTATGGTTATAGGCCACCGTTTTACGTACCAGATGATCCGGAGTTTGATAATGCAGAGTTGTATCAGACGTATGAGAAGAAGAAGAAGAAGAAGAATAAGAAAAAGAAGAAGAAGAAGAAGAAGAAGAAGAAGAAGAAGACTGGTGTGGGGATGATGCACTGGCTTTGGGAGTTGGTATCTATTACTTTTTTTGGAGACAAGGCACTTGAGGATAGTGACTTTCTCCTGTAATGAATAGAATAGGCCCAAGAGCTATGAAAGGAGAGAGTTTCCAATTCCATATTCCGGTTGACCAATTCGCGCAGCATCCAATCCAGTATATAAGTTTGCTTTTGCCCTCTCCCGATAGTACATTTATGCTCCTAAATAACTGAATTCAAACTCTCTATCGGATGAAAGGGAGCGAGCAAGTGTAGGTTACTCCTAGAATGTTGGGTCTTTGAGCCAGTAGAGCGCAGTACAAACGAATAGAGTGGAATCTACCATTAAAGAAATCTATTTGCTTAACCCAGGCCTTCAGATCGCACTTCCTGCTTATAGAGGATCGGAATAAGTTGAAGGTTGAGAAAGAAGCATCAAATGTGTACGAATAGAATGAACCCCAAATAGAGAAAGCGAACCAAGGGGAGAGCGCAATTGAAATTCCTGGGAGTCATACATTTGTGTATTGATAAGACCATTCACTATTTCTTGAAGCTCGATCTCTCCCCTAGATGAACCATATAGCCTAGAGAAACTATGAACCAGAATAGAAGATCTTGCCCCACCCATGAGTAGATATTTCATAGTAGCCTCATTAAACCGTACATCTTTCTTGGTATATCCAGATAATAGGTATGAGCATAAAATGAAACATTCTGGAGCTACAAGGATAGATATTAAATCGTTAGCACCGCCGAAAAACATTCCTACTATAGTAGTTGTTAATACGAATAAGAGAAACTCTGCTATAGCCATTTATATACATTCAATGTACTCTAGGTATAGAGTAATACATAGAGTTGAACATAGTAAAATAAGAAATTGACAGATTTCGTTGAAATTATCCGTTTGGAAATTTCACGAAAAGCTAATCATAGGTTCCTCTCTCCATCGGAACAATAGGGCCATTAAGCTCATTACTAAACTTGTTGAAGAGATGAAATATAACCAAGGTATATCTTTTTTATCAGAAGTTGAATCGATCATCCGAAGAAGATTTAGGCCAAAAATTAGGATACATTTTGGGAAAATCAAACTTCTATCGAAGAGAAGCAAATGAATGGCTATCATAAAAATTCTCGTTGAATCAAGAATGAAGTTTTTATTTAGTACATGCCAGATCATGAATTAGTAAGTGAATCCAATTTCTAAAAACAATCCCAATTGTTTTCATTTTTGGAATGGAATATTTATGGAATCTCCATGAATAGGATCAACCCTTATTCCATGGTATTTACATGAGGTTCTTCTTTTTTATTCTTAATAAAGTCCCTGAGAGGGCTTAGTTTATCCATGATTTAGGTTTCATCTTTCGTTTCCTTTTCGTTTGTTTCAAGAAATATATCGATAAATTCTGATTCTTTCTTTTTCTCTTGATTATTTTCCGATCGAGATGTATAGATCTTGTTCATGGATTAACAAAATATGCAAAAGCTCTATTTTCCTCTACCATTTTATCAGTCTCTTCCCTTTTGCGTATCGCATCACCACTCCCTTTGGCAGCATCCACTAATTCGAAACTCAATTTGAAATCCATATTTCGACCCGGATGTTTTTGATTTTTTTTATGATGTTTTTATTTTTATTTTGTCTGTACCGATATTATGAAAGAGTATTTGGTTGGATCGGAGGGTTAGAGTATGGTGACTATTTGAGACTTATAAGTAATCTTTATTTTCTAGATATTGTGTTTTGATGTCACTTAGGTATGTCGAGAGGAGTGACCATGTCCATTCAGAAAGAGAGAATGAGTTGCTAAATCATGGTGAGCGGTCGTTAAGGAGAGCACCCCATGGAAATAGACTGGCACATTGACAGTCTCGCATATTACCAGCTAAGTCTTTTCCATTGTACTTTGTTTTTTCTGTTTTGCTGTTTTTATGTTTTTATTTCTATGTTTTTACTTTTTAGGGTTTTTTCTTTTATTTTTAAAATTTTAGGTTTTTGTTTTTAACTTTTTTTCTCGAGTCGTGTTCCTGTGTCTGCATTAGGTACAATGCAATATTTAAGTGTGGGGATGGGACACAAGTTTAACTAAGTTTATGTAAAAAAAATTGAAAAATGTTTTAAAAATGTTCCTTGAATATAGTTTTCTGCGTGAAAGTGGGAGATGATAATGCTTATCGGAAATTGGTTTTTCAAACTACTAATAATATGAGATAATATAAATGAAAACTCATTTAACTTGGGATGTGTCGGTAGGCTCAGCCTTGAGATGAAATGGCAATTTGATAAATGGTAAAACGGAAATATTTTATGGGTAAAGCGTTTTGTCCGTGGAAGATAAAAAATGAAAGGTCGGGTCATACTCAAACCTCAATTTTTGATATGAAATATCAAAATGTTATAAATATTATAAAATTTAAAATTTGAATACGTTATTATATGATGCATGGGTAGGTTTAACGTTAGAGTATGCCATGTAGCCAATGATATAAAGCTTAAAATGCTTAGTTTTAGTGTTTTATACTTCATTGGCATATGGTTTTATAACCTTAATTCTTGTATTGATGGGAAGTCTCGGGTCCGGAGACCATGGGTCTGTATGTAGTCTATTACTAAGTGGGGTTGTGAATATTTAAAATAAAGCTAAAAAAGAGCAAACCCGTAGTTTTTTGCCACATAAATCATTAAGCCATGATCAATATGTACTTAAAGTACAAATACACTACTGACTTGATCATCCACGCTGTTAGACATGTGGGGTCCCCTTGCTCACGTCTCATTACTATTAAGAAACGGACCACAAGGGACACGCTACATATAAACCCTACATATGAAATTTTGCATGCTCACCTATGGTAATGGTTCGGGGTATTGCTTGATAACGGGGGTATGTCATCTTGTGGGTAACACTAGCTGTTAATTAATTATAGCTTAATCGTATCTAATGGCTGCTTGGTAGACTTTGACGCTTAAGCTTAGGTGGATAAACAATACCCTTGATCGTCTTAACTCTTCATGAAAAAATAAAGCAATAAAAGTTTTAATTCTGCTAATTTTGAGGTTTAATTCAAGTTGAGGTGGTCTGGTCCGGTAAAAGCTGAAAATAAGTGGGTCTTAATTATGTAAACCACTGAGTAATTATAATTGTTAGGTCTTATTTGTCCCGGTAAAGATTAAGGATTGGGTTTAAGTGGACAACAATATCGGTGATCACGGTTTTTGCGTTTATCTGAGCTTTAAGTTAATCTATATGTTTTTAAGACTGTATTTTCCGTTTCTGATGCAACTGCATTAGACTTTTTCAGGGACAAAAAAAGAATAAGTGTGGGGATATTTGATATATTGCTAAATATTTATGTTTCCCGTGTATATTTTATTTAATATTTTAATAGTTTTTGTTCGTTTCCAGTCAAGATTTGTATACTACTAACATTATTTTGTTTGGTAGGTTCCGAAAATTGATCCTGATCAAAAAGGGTGAAAAACGAGTCAAAAAGAGTCAAAACGAGGATCCAGAATGCGTCAGGAAGGAACCAGAAGAAGAACCGGTCATCCCTCTCCCCATGCGCCGTGCCGCGCGACCATGGGGGCACACTATGGCCGCGCGGCGCCTAGGTGTGTCTACTGATGTTTTAGTTAGTTTTCGTTTAGTGTTGGGCCCTGTTTTCAGTATATAAACATCCCTAACCTTAACCTGAACATACGTTGCAACCCCCAGACGAATTTGGAGTATACAAAAGCTATTATTCGAGTTTCGTAGCGGTTTTGAAGGCAAGAGAACTGCCGGTGAGGAGTTAGACGTTCGCGAGTGAAGACTAGGGGTTTTATCATCCTCGATTTCCCATTCTTTAATACTTTCACCATGTTTTCTAATTTATCTACTTTGTTTGATTTAGATTACACGATGTTAGGCTAAACTTTATAAACTACGTAGGTCGTGATGAACCTTTGTTTGGTTTGATTTTGATTGAGATTTCGTTCGTCATGGATTTTATGTTTTACGTAAATTGTTGAATATGATGAAATTGGCGCGTATGATTACTTGGTTTTAATACTTAGATTTATTTTTTCACATTACCCTTGTTGATTGTTTCATAGGATAGGGTTTTGTTAGGTTATTTACTATGTGTTTTTTGACTAGTTTGTGATTGAATCCGAACAAGATCATAAAAACAATAAAACTAATTAAATAGATAAAAGTGAGCTGTTAGCCTAGAAAGTTGTAAGGTGATAGGTTATTGATAGATCTCTATTGGTCAGGATTGCTAGATTTAGTTGTTCGTAAGGAGTCCGTCTAGGTTTGATTGTCAACTTAGTCTATTAAGTCAATTAAGTCTATTGAGCTATCTTTGATTTCCGCACTATAAGGTAGGATTTCACCATTAAGATACATAAACATAAGCAATTAAATAATCGTAAGAATGTTTGATATTTAAACCGGTTGTGTCCTAAAACTTGTTAGAAACTCATAGGTGTCTTCTTGAAGAGTCAAGGGTCATGTTTGGCTTTTCTGTCAAGGATTTATCTTACGATCCATTTCCATAACTTAAGTTTCTCAGTTAATCGATAGTCATAACTTAGGGGATTCTAGCCTAGGTAGTTACTTCCATCATCTAAATTAATTTAAGTAATTTATTAGTTTATTGTAGTTTAATAAATTAGGGGTTGATTTCATTAATATAAAAAATAATTGGGGTTAAGTAATCATTAGAATTTATTATATTAATTAATCAGGGTTTAGTTTTTAGTTTAATATTATTTAGTTACCCCCCCCCCTAAACAATATTAATAAATAGTCGTGTCTTTTAGTCAGGTCTAATTTGCTAGTTACGTAATTTATATAGTCTCAAGGGTTCGATATCCGGACTTACTTAGCTATACTAGAGTCAATTAGTACACTTGCCGGTTAGTAGTTTAAGAGTCTAGAGTATTACTTAGTGTCTAGTTTTAGCGTATTTTTATTTGACTGCTTTTAGCCCATCAATACCACTTAAGAGAGCTTGATTGAGCTTATACAATTCAATTCATTTCATATTGTATAAACACATATCTTGTTTTTTATATGCTATAGGTGATTGAGTGATCTAATGAACGAAGTGTGTGTATGAGAGGTGAATTGGGCAAAGTAACGACTCAGTGGAATAATTTTCAACACACTTGTTAAATTAAGCATCATGAGCAACCTATATATAGAAGACAAAGTCTATTCGTGATACAAGTCATAACGCGTGGGACTCATTCGTTTTCATTCCTAACATAACATAAATAGTATAGCAAATGACTCATCCGCTATACCTCATTCATTAACATTCCATAATGAATGGTAACTTACTAACAACTATTAGGCTCATTCGTTAAACATCCTTAACGAATGGCCATATGATATAACGTATGAGTTCATTCGTTAAACATCCTTAACGAACGAACACATATTACATAGCGAATGGACTGGTATAAAGACCAAAACGCCCTTTTACATTAATAACATAAATAAAAATAATTACAAAGATCGAGACGACAAAAACGATGCACTAACAACTAATAATAATTAAAGGTTTGTTCATAGTTATCAAAAGTGATCGATTTTGTCGCATTAATTTAAAAACAACTCTTAAATAATTCCACAAAGTTAAAATAAATTAGATATTTTTTACTGTCTTATGTAAATATTTACGCCACCCGTATTAATCGTGAAAACTGATATATGTCTAAATATTTCCAGTAGTATTTCATTTAATAAGATGATTTCAAAAAGTGATATAAAGATTAGACTATTTGGCAAAATTGTTGATTACTAAAAGAATATAAGCCTAAATAAGATGATTTCAAAAAGTGATATAAAGATTAGTTTATTTGGCAAAATCGTTGATCACTAAAAGAACGGGTGCTAACGGGCCCAAATCGAACTAAAGCCACTGTTTAGGTTCCAGGCACCTAGTGTCACTGAAGGCGCTATTTTAGGAACTAATTTCATATCTTGAGTTTTTTTATGTCTTTTTATTTCGTTTGATATCTTTTGACTTATCGCTTAACACATTTAATAACTATGGTTTTGTTTATATTGTCAACATATGTTATTATAATTATTAAAGATAATAGGTATGCTAGAGATATCACAAAGAATAATGGTACTCCTGGCAAATTGTTAGAAATCAAATTATATGGAAGCAAGTAGGTATTTTAGTAATAAAAGAATTATACATTGAACATTTGATAGTAACAATTTTTATATATTTATTTTAGTGGCAATAAAGTCAGTATCACTTTATGGAATTCGTATGCAATACAAATTCTCTTTTACATTGAACAGAATCCACAAGAGGCTCCAATGGTTGTTATTTTACATTTTGTTGTATACAAAACTTTTAATGGTTAGTTAATAATGTGGCCTATTAAATAACATATACGTTCCGTGTGACATTCATCACAAAACGAGGTATACCTTATTTACTACGTAGCGAGTAAACGATAAATCGGTTGATTCGTAGTAATTAAACGAGTAACCGACAGATACTGATTATGACCCGTATATACACTGAGAGGTCATATATGAGTGATATAAAATTCAATTTCTAACAATTTGGCAGGAGTACCATTATTCTTTGTGATATCTCTAGCATACCCAAAACCCTAATTAAAAAGGCTTGATGATGGTTTATTTGTGCTTAGTTTTGTGTTATATGATATGTAGATACACTGACTTTGTGACCAAGGACCCGAAAACTCGAACATAAAGCTTAACCGATCGAAAAACCGACAAGGTATTACCGGTTTACTCGTTTAGGGGTTGTTTGTGCTTCGATTGTGATGCCTTTTGTTAGACTATGAAACTTTTCAGGAATATTAGGGATCATATAAGTGAGTCCCTGTTCGAAGTAGGTAATTTATTGATAAACGGCGATTATTTGGCGAATTTATTACCGTTTATTTATGAAAAATAGCTAAACTTCTTGAAAAATTAAGAAATTTGGCTTGGAACTCACTGGTAATTTATTACCGTTCGAAGTTGGTAATTTATTGATAGTAAGATCACTAGTAAAATTTGGAATCGTTTGGATATGTTTAACAATAGTTTGTTTACTTGCGTTTTAATCGGGTTTTAACAGCCGACAAAAGCATAAAAGGGTATTTTAGCCAAACATATAGGTTCTGGAATATTTACAAGAGTTGTGTTATGGTATTTTTATTATTCAGAAAAATTACCAGATTTTTCAAGAATTGTTTGGTATAAATGGGTTATTTATAGGTTAATTATAACTCATAAATGAATTTCTATAAATAAATAACTAAATATAAAAATTCTGAAAATATTTTTATAAAATTTTACATATTTTTGTTTATATACACAAAAATACTCATAATTTATATATAATTATATAAATGGTTATGATTATTTAAAGATTAAAATTATATATGTTTTAGCAAAACTAGCAGCTTTATGTTTAACGAACTGATCGGTATGTAAAAACGTCAAAAGTGGTCAAATATCATAGTTTTAAATAAATTTGATTAAAACAAACTTTTTAGGAGATTTCCGGACAATTCGGGTGGATTGTACACGTTTTGTACGATCAAACCCGTATGAAAACGGAAACAAACCCTGAGACCATTCTAGATACTAAAACCCTAGATTTCTTTTATAAATCAAATCATTTTATCAAACAGTATGCTTACTTAAGTTTGTGTGATCTTATCTATTTGTGAAACGCGTAAACGATCAACTCGGCCAGGCACGAAAAACGGTGAAACTTAGCCAAATCTGATTTTGAACATTTTATAACGTACAAAGTCACAATCTAAGATACTAACATGTTCTAGGCCTATCAGCTATACCCACTAGCAATACAGCCCGATTTATTTTAAACACTATACTAGTATTAACAGTACTATACCGATTATAGGATTCAATCTATAATCAAGGCACACTAGTTACCGATACATAGTACGGGCTCGAACTACGATAAGGTGAGTTTCATGACCCCACTTTCTAAACTGTTTTACGAGATTTAGGGTGGAAATCATGTTTACACATACTTATATACTAGAAAACTTGTAATGATGTGATTTATCAAAGTACTAACACCTGAAAGTCCCCACAAACACAAGTGATTTACTACGAGCCCGTGGCATATGAATAGTACTATTGGTTTGACAAACCCAAATGATACCACCAGTGGAGTGCACCGCTAACTAATCAATTGCACTTCACAATACAATTATGATTATTATTTGCCATGTAGTGTTAGACATGTTACTACTTGGGGCAACTGCGCCTACGGGGCCGAGGAAGGACATCGGCAGTGAGGAACCACGTAAAAACACACAAGTCAAAAGGGTTCACTTGTGGGTTAGAATAATTGCATCATATACATACTTTCATACATACATACATACATACTAAGTACTATGATTACAGATATTTAACTCGTATAAATTTGAAACTCACCAACTAGGCGTAGTTGACCCGTTTTAACATGCTTTTCAGGTGAACCAAATTTGGAATGATTTGCTTACCTGCTCGGTGTTAAGAGTGAAGTTGAATCGATGTAAATAAATGCAAGTATATAATAAAGAATAAGAAGCCCTGAGAACTGGTTATATGTTTTTCGCCTAGTTTGTAAATATAGTACCAACCAATGTAATATAATGTAAATTAGCTTGTTGAATTTCTTTATAAGCAATGTGGTTGATACCAAAGTTATCTGTTACATTCTCGTATTACGCTTCAGCATTGACCTAGTCGGGGTGTGAAAGAAGTTGACATCAGAGTCATTGGTTATAAAGAATTTGGATGTCCCTTAGGATACCCGAATATAACCGTAGGCTTGATTAGCTCTGGGAATAAAATAATAATAAATAATATATACTAATGATTCTCGAGATGAACTTGAATGGACAAGTGGGTTATTATGGTCCGGAACGTAATAACGGACTTGTTTGTACGAGGGAATTCGAGAAGAAGTCGTTGAGCAATCTACTAGGTAAAAACAGCCACATATGTGTATAAAATATAATATTAAATAAATATACATGTATATAAACAATTATTTGTGCTACTGTGTATGAATACATGTATATATGCATTTTGTTATGATTAATATACTTAAAAATATTATTCTTAATACTAAACCATGTGCAGAAATATGTCAAGAGCTACAAATCGCCTATCTGACGAAGTACCAGTACTGCATGATGATGAAGAGTATCCAGAAGAGGAACCCGAAGAGGGATCAGCGGAGGAAGAAATAGGTGAGAGTTTGGGGGACGCCGTAGTACAACGCGAGGTGCCGACCGGCCAGCCTGATTTATCGGGCTACAGATGCGATAGTTATCCTCCTAGGGGAATACCTAGGCTAGAGGCTGGAACTACTAGTGCTTAGTATTCACCAATTAGAACTCTCGGATCCCCTACTCCACATGTGCATCATACCCTAGTACCCCCACCCACTGTTAGGAACCGTCAGACTGCCTGCATGAGCGTGCGCCCACCTGAGTACACATCTCCCCCACCTCGGTCTACATACAATAGTGGAGAAACAGCATGTGTCCAGGTCACTGAGATACCTGTTCCCACCTGGGTTCTAATCGCACCGATAGCGGAGCCACATCTTCTATCTGATTCAGCATGGTTGGGTTTTGTGACTGATCAGATATTAGAATAATCACACTCAATAAAACAACCGTAACCAGCATAGACACGACATGCAAGATCACATGTGGTACAGGCAGCAAGAAGTGAGGCACATACAAAGGTCAAATGCTCACAACCGTTGACGTCAGGATCGGGCGATGACACTGTTGAGAGTTTGTATGGCGGTTATGACAGCCCTAGTGGCTGCTGTTGTGTGGTTGTTGTACCATGTACTTATGAATGGGTTGAACATTTGTAGCATAGTTTGGTTTACATAGTCTTTTGACATCCCATGCAACATTTTGTAGAATCATGTTTGGCTGACATGGGAAATGTTTATGGTTTACTACTATTACAAGCACTGGCCCTTATAGGGTTAACTCTATCTGTCACTTGTGACAAATTTTGATACACGTATACAAGCGCTGGCCTATACCAGGTTAAGCCTATGTGCTAATTTTTAGATGCATGTGTACAGTAATGATTATGGGTAATACAAATGTGTTATTTGGCATAGTTGTGTGTTTGTGAATTGTAGTATCGAGATATTGTGCTAATTATGGTGGAAACAGTATTAATTATTATATATTTGATTATTGTTATAGAATGTCCCCGACGAAAGCTAACCCTCTATCTGAGGCGGAATTGGTCGCAATGATAGCTCGCCAACTACAAGCAGTGATACCGACTATTGTTACACAAGTCACTGCTAGCATACGTGCCAATAATACTGTAAATCAACCCTCGAGAACCACTACGACCACTGATAATATAACTCCGCCAGATACTAATATAGCCTCGGGCGTTACTATCCCGCTGACTACTGATAATGTTATAAACAGTATTAATACTCGCCCGACTGTTAATGTCGTTGGGAACCCTAAACCCGTTTTGAACACCAATAATATCATGAATCTAACTCCCACACCGAATATCAACACAATTGCGAATGTTAATGCTCAACCAAATACCGGTAACAATCATAGCAACCAAGAACCCCCACGTCAGGAAATGCCTTTAAGTAATTTACATCGTGTAACCCGATCGAATTCAAAGGTACTAAGGTACCCAATGGTTTAGTTAAGTGTATTGAAAAGACTGAATCCGTAATCAACATTAGTGAATGTCCACCAGACCGTATAGTCAAATTGGCTACCAGTATGTTTCTGGATCATGCTTTGATATGGTGGAACACAATGGTTCATATAAGGGGACAAGAGACTATAAACGTATGCTATGGGCTGAACTTGAAACCCTTTTAATGGAACATTTTTGCCCAAAAAGTGAAATTCAAAAGTTAGAACACGAATTATGGAATTTGGAGATGAAAGGTATTGACAATGTGGGATACACAAACCATTTTAACGAACTATCTCGCTTAGTACCCTGGTTAGTTACACTTGAATCTAAACGTATAGAACGTTATATTTGGGGATTACCTCTGCTGTGAGGAGCATAATAAACACTCAACAGTGGAAAGTTCTGTTTCCCAAGTTGGTGTAGTTACTTTTGACCTCATGAGAAGTGGAGTGATAACGATGCCGGAAGAAACATCAAATTTGAAACGATCAGATTATGGGAATAGAATTCAAGGAAACCCTCAAAATAAACGAGCCCGTCCAACAGCCCAAACATATGCCATGACTAGTGTAGAGGTGAAACAAGTTACATACAAAGAGTCATTGCCGAAGTCCAGAAGGTGTAGTTAGCACCATCCTGGCGAATGTCGAACATTCATATGTCAAATATGTGGGAAGATTGGGAATTATGCCCCAAATTGTAGAACTATAATGAATACTCTAAACCAAAAATTTCTCAAACAACCCAACCCTGTCTTCCTCAACAACCACCTCGACATCAACCAACCCGACCACAACTCAATCAAAAAACCCCACCTACTATGAACCTCCGTACCTGCTACGAATGTGGTAGTACGGAACACCTTCGGAGATGTTGTCCCAAACTTAATTAGGGTACAATGAGAAGACAGAACCAAGCACAGGCATCAACTTTAAACGCAGCTATGGGACGCGCTTTTGTGATAGGATCGGGTGAAGGGCGTCATGATCCGAATGTAGTAACAGGTACATTCTTAGTTTCGGGTCAGTATGCCTAAGTTTTGTTTGATACGGGCGTCGATAGAAGTTTCGTATCTATTAACTATTAACCTTTAGAAAATATGTCGGTTAGTGAGCTAACAAGACCCTACACTATAGAACTCACTAACGGTAAGTCTATACTTGTTAACCAAATAGTCCAAAACTGTTCCCTTATCTTAAACGACCACCTATTTCTTATTGATTTACTTCCAGTGATATTAGGACTGGCTATCTAAGCATAAAGCTGAAATTGTTTGTAAGGATAAGACTGTTAGGATTCCTCTTTCGAATGATGAGGCAATGATTGTTCAAGGTGAGAAGTCTGGTACCGTATTACGTCTTGTATCCCAACTTATGGCACTAAAATATTTTCGCCAAGGTTGTACATTATAATTGGCGAGTGTAACAAATAAGAACCCTGATGAAAAACATGTAGAAGACATCCCAGTTGTGCAAGAGTATTCAAATATGTTTCCTGGTGAGTTACCTGGTTTACCACCAACCCGAGAGTTCGACTTCCATATTGACCTAATACCGGGGGCAAATCCCATTGCTAAGACACCTTACCGCCTGGCACCCTCTGAAATGCAAGAATTGTCCAACCAATTGCAAGAGTTACTAGATAGGGGCTTCATATGACCTAGCTATTCACCATGGGGAGCACCGATTTTATATGTGAAAAAGAAATACGGAAGTTTTCGGATGTGTATTGATTATTGGGAATTAAATAAAGTGACTATCAAGAACAGATACCTACTACCTCGAATTGATAATTTGTTTGATCAACTTCAGGGAGCGAAGTATTTTTCAAAACTGATCTTAGATCTGGTTATCATCAAGTAAGAATTCAAGAAGAAGATATCCCAAAAAAGCCTTCCGAACTCGGTACGGTCACTATGAATTTTTTGTTATGCCGTTTGGAATGACCAATGCGCCTACAGTATTTATGGACATCATGAGCCGATTTTGCAAACCCTACATTGACAAGTTCGTGATAGTGTTTATCGATGACATCTTTATATACTCGAAAAGTAAGGATGAACACGAACAACATCTACGGGTAATCTTTGAATTATTGAGGCAAGAAAAGCTATTCGCCAAATTGTCCAAATGTGAATTCTGGCTACAAGAAGTAAAATTTTTAGGACACGTTGTGAATCAACAAGGAATCCAAGTAGACCCCAGTAAAATTTAGGCTATTAAGAATTGGCAAAGTACCTAAATTGCCAAGAAAAATTCGTCAATTTTTGGGATTAGCCGGGTATTACCGACGATTTATTGAAAACTTTTCAAGTACTGCCCAACCTTTAGCCCTCTTAACTTAAAATGATCGAACGCATGACTGGGGAGAAGAACAAGAAATGGTTTTCCAAACGTTAAAACAAAATTATGTGAAGCTCCAATACTAAGTCTTCCAGATGGAATTGATGACTTGGTAGTCTATTGTGACGTATCTCGTAAAGGTTTAGGATACGTACTGATGCAACGAAACAAAGTAATAGCGTATGTATCCTGACAATTAAAAATACATGAGAAGAATTATACAACTCATGATTTAGAATTGGGAGTAGTCATTTTTGCACTGAAAATCTTGAGACACTCCTTGTACGACACCAAATGTACCACTTGCACAGATCACAAAAGCCTACAGCACATATTTGATCAGAAAGAGCTGAACATGAGGCAAAGAAGATGGGTAGAACTATTACTTGAAAACGATTGTGAAATTAAATACGATCCGGGTAAGGCCAATATAGTAGATGATGCATTAAGTTGGAAGGAACGAATTAAACCCCTAACAGTACGAGCACTTGGAATGATTGTCCAGAGTAGACTTATTGAACAAATTCGTGTTGCTCAAGACGAAGCCTTAAAAGAAGATCAATTAGAAAAGGAAGAATTGCACGGGAACAAAAAGAACTTCGAAAGGAAAATTGATGATATATATTACTTCAAAAATCGAGTATGGATCCCGACTCTTCATGATCTTCGAGAATTAATTCTTGATGAAGCGCACAAGTCCATATATTATATTCATCCAGGTACCGATAAGATGTATAAAGACGTTAAAGAATTTTACTGCTGGCCTGGTATGAAGAAGGATATAGCCGTGTACGCAAGTAAAGGCACGACTTTTGCACGTGTTAAGGCCGAATACCAAAAGCCTTCGAGAATGTTGCAACAACCTGAAATACCTCAATGGAAATGGGAAAAAAATTACCATGGAGTTTGTAACACACCTTCCCAAAACCTCCCAAGGACACAATGCAATTTGGGTAATTGTAGACCGATTAACCAAATCCGCACACTTCATTCTGATTCGTAACAACTACACTACCGAAAAACTCGCCCAAATCTACATTGATGAAATTGTATCTCGGTACGAAGTACCTCTTTCGATTATTTCAGACCGAGAAAGTCACTTTACTTCACATGTTTGGCAAGCAATTCAAGAGCTTTGGGAACCCGAATAGACTTGAGTATCGCTTACCATCCCCAAACAGATAGCCAATCCGAACGAACCATTCAAACCATAGAAGATTTACTTCGAGCATGTGTACTAGATTTCAAAGGGAATTGGGATCAACACCTCCCACACATTGAATTCTCTTCCAATAACAGTTACCACAGTAGTATACAAGTAGCGCCTTACGAAGCATTATACGGGCGAAAATATAGATCGTCACTTTGTTGGACCGAAGTGGGTGATACTCAAATTACAATATCTGATTTGATCTACGAAACAACCAATAAGATTCATAAGATAAAACGAAAACTTAAAACCACACGTGACCGACAAAAGAGTTATATCGGTATTCATAGAAAACCGTTATCTTTTGAAATATGAGACAAAGTGTTTCTTAAAGTATCCCCCCTGGAAAAGTGTTATCAGATTTGGGAAGACCGGTAAGTTAGCCCCGAGATATATTGGACCTTTCGAGATTATTAAACAAATTGGTTGTGTAGCCTACCAGCTGAAATTATACCTAGAACTGAGCACCATTCATAATGTGGTTCATGTGTAAAATCTGAAAAAGTGTATGGCTGATGAAACGACAATGGTACCACTGGAAGATGTTCAGGTAAATGAAAAGCTAAAATTTGTAGAGGAACCGATGGAAATTGTGGATGGGAAAACCAAGCAGTTAAGAAATGACAAAATCTCATTGGTAAAAGTGAGGTGGAACTCAAAACGAGGACTCGAATTTACTTAGGAACTAAAGGACGGATTTCGAAAGAAATACTCACAATTGTTTCCTAAAAGGAAAACCATTGACACATCAAATTTCGGGGACAAAATTTCTTAAGGGGGGGGGGAATGTTACATTGGTGACAAAACGAGGTATATCTTATTTACTACGTAGTGAGTAAACGATGAATCGGTTAATTCGTAGTGATTAAACGAGTAACTAACTGATACTTTATGACTCGTATATATATCGAGGGGTCATATATGAGTGATATATACATTATAGTGGCTAACATGTTGATATTAAGACCCCAGTATGTGTAAAACATTAAAACGAAAAAGGTTTCGTTTAACAATACGTTATGAGTTAAAACGCAATTGTTAACATCAAAACAAGCATTGTAGCATCCCTCAAGCCGAAAAAGATTTATAGCACACTTATATAACACATATTAAGCAGTCCATGAAAATATTTTGTATTTTTACACCGAGTCAGTACGTTTTTCGTATTTTACAAAAATGGGCTGAAAAATACTCGTTTTCGCGTTGTTTTTTCGCACCCAAACTAGTTTTCTTGCAAAAACCAGACCCGAACTAATTTTTGGACCGAGACCGACCAATGGGCCAAAAAAGAAGCCCAATGGGCTCCTTGAAAGTGGAAACCGCCAATTTTGAAGCCCCACCCCTTAATATATTAATTTCCGTTCTTGAATATTCACGACTCCTTTCACACCTATATTCCCAACAACCTCTAGCCAGACCTTGATCTTCAATTTTCGGCAAAAAAGTGAAGGTAAAAATCAGTTTTTATGGGTTTTTTTATCATGTCTTAATCAAGTTATAATCTATTAAACATGTCTTGATTAGTGATAATCATGTTTAACCATCCAAACACCCTAAAAATCACCTAAAAACATGTTTTGGTCTTAAACATAATTACAAACCAGTAACATATGGATTTTTTTTCAAAAACACGGATTAGAACGTTGATATAACTTTTATACGGTTTAAAAGTTTGGTTTGAAAACCTAATTAACAAGGCTTGATGATGGTTGATTTATGCTTAGTTTTTTGTTATATGATATGTAGATACACTGACTTTGTGACCGAGGACACGAAAACTCGAACATAAAGCTTAACCGATCGAAAAACCGACAAGTTATTACCGGTTTATTCGTTTAGGGGCTGTTCGTGCTTCGATTGTGACATGATTTTTGATAGACTATGAAACTTTGCAGGAACATTAGGGATCATATAAGCTAGTCCCTGTTCAAATTTGGTAATTTATCGATAAACGGATAATATTTGTGAATTTATTACCGTTTATTTATGAAAAATAGTTAAACTTCTTGAAATATTATGAAATTTTGTTTAAAACTCAGAAATGTGATGGTAAGATCAATGGGAAAATTTGGGATCATTTGGAGATGTTTAACTACATTTTGTGTACTTGCATTTTAAGCGGGTTTTAACAGCCGAAAAATGCGCAAAAAGGTCATTTGGCCAAAGAATTAGGTTCTAGAAATTTTACGGGGGTTAAGATATGGTATTTTGATTACTCAGAAAAATTATCGGATTTTTTGGGAATTTTTTGGTATAAACGGGTTATTTGCCGGTTAATTATTACTCATAAAATGACATTTTATAAATACATAACTAAATATAAAAATTCTGAAAATATTTTTATAAAATGCTACAGATTTTAATTTATTTTTACAAAAATTCTCAAAAAATAATTTATATATAATTATATAAATAGCTATGATTATGTAAAGATTTAAATTATATATGTTATAGCAAAACCGGCAGCATTATGTTTAACGAATTGACCGGTATGTAAAAACGTCAAAAGTGGTCAAATATCATAGTTTTAAATTAATTTGATAAAAACGAACTATTTATGAGATTTCCGGACGGGTGGATTGTACACGTTTTGAACGATCAAACCCGTATGAAAATGGAAACGAACCCTGCAACCATTCTAGATACTGAAACCCTAGATTTCTTTTATAAGTTAAATCATTTTATCAAGCATTATGTTTACTTAAGTTTGTTTGATCTTACCTATTTCTAAAACGCGTAAGCGATCAACTTGGCCAGACACGGAAAACGGTAAAACTGAGCGAAATCTGATTTTGAACATTTCATAACATACAAAGTCACGATCTAAGACTACTGACATGCTCTGGGCCTATCAGCCATACCCGGACTAGCTATACAACTCGATTTAGTCTAAACACAATACTAGTATTAACAGTACAATACCGGTTATAGGGTTCAAGCTATAATCGAGGCACACTAGTTACCGATACATATTACCATCTCGAACTACAATAAGGTGAGTTTCATGACCCCACTTTCTAAACTGTTTTACAAACTTTTTGGGTGGAAAGCATGTTTACACATATTTATGTACTTGAAAACTTGTAATGATGTGATTTATCTAAGTACTAACACCTGAAAGTCCCCACAAACACAAGTGATTAACTACGAGCCCGTGGCATGTGAATAGTACTATTGGTTTGACAAACCCAATTGATATCACCGATGGAGTGTACCTGTAACTAATTAATTGCACTTGACCATACAATTATGATTATTATTTGTCATGTGTGGTAGACATGGTACTACTTGGGGCAACTGGGCCTACGGTGCCGAAGAAGCACGTGGGCAGTGAGGGGCCACGTAAAAACACGCACGTCGAAAGGTTATACTTGTGGCTTAGTATAATTTCATTATATACATACTTACATATACACATACTGAGTACTATGATTAAAGATACTGAACTCGTACAAACTTGAAACTCACAAACTAGACTTAGTTGACCTGTTTTAACATGTTTTTCAGGTGAACCAAAGTTGGAATGATTTGCTTACGTGCTCGGTGTTAAGAGTGAAGTTGTATCGCTGTAAATAAATGCAAGTATATAATAAATAATAAGAAGCCCCGACAACTGGTTATATGTTATTCGCAGAGTTTGTAAACTTAATATCAACCAATGTAATAAGATGTAAATTAGCTTGTTGAATTTCTTTATAAACAATATGGTTGATACCAAAGTTATATGTTACATTCTCGTATTACGCTTCCGCATTGACCTAGTCGGGATGTGACATTCCGCATCACCAAACAAACATAACAACTCAATACAAACGTAAAAAACAAACCATCAAGACTGACCCAACAAGTTAAGAAGGTAAAGCTAAGAATTTAGGCCCCTCAAGTTTTGAGGCCTCATTTTGGAAAAAATAAAATTATACAATATATTATATTTCCTTTTAGATTCCATTAGCATCCCTTCATCGTAGTGTTCTGGTAAGAGTTTTATGCCACAAACACGTACTCCCATTGCCCACCCACGAATCCCAGCAACATGATATTTTCTTCTTTTTATACCCAAAACAATGTCCAATTTCATTACTACTTCAATTTCAGAAGTTCGAAGGAGTTATTGGCACTAGTTTGTTCTATAGATCTTGTTTTCAATACCGATCTAAAAATAAGTTAAATATTTATTTTGGTTTAACGATTATCTTTTTTCCCCAATGCCCTACCCATGCAGTTAAAATTTGTATTATTTTTTTTATATTGGCTGCGTGTAATTATCTTACTAGCATGTTTATTGTAACGTTTTTTTTTTTAATTAGAAGAAGTATGTGTATCATAGTTATTGAAAACATAACTTAAAGATGATTTTCTTTTTTTTCAATAAAAAATCTTATATGCCATTGTTGGACATAAAAAAACTGGTTTGGATGGTGTTTTATAGTTAATTGATCAAATTTTGTTAACGATTCAAATACATTGAATAATTTCAAAACTGTTAATCGAATAAAGACAAAAGAAAAGGCCCCCCAATTTTTACTTCGCCTTATGCCTTCAAAATGGTTGGGCTGCCACTGTAAAACCAAAAAACAGACTTTACATTCATGTAAATTCATATCTTAAACAGCAAAATGTTAGGCCACATTAATTGTAGACTCATGAGACCAGATCTGAGATAGAAACGAAATACAAAACAAACAATTTTTATAATTTAACTCGAACTAATAAATATAACATACTTTAAATGCTCATATAACATTTAGTTTTTACGTAAACACAGGACCGACTCTGAGAATTCACTTACCCCAAGTGAGTCAAAACAAAATATGCCCCTTAAGCCTTAACGAATTAAACAGTGTATCCTAATTTTTGTTTAAAACGACGATTTAAGTTAAGCAATAAACATAACAATTAGCAAAATAATGGGCTTATAACACTTAGGTATTCTAAATATATATAATCGGATTTTTAAAATTTTCCGTGCCCTAAAAAAATGTGCGCTGCCTGAGCGCCCATATTGCGCACCCTTAGAAACTCCCATGTGTAAACACATTATAAATGAAAAATATATACAATAATTTTAAAAAACCTAAAAGTAACCCGCATAACACACGGATAAATATATATATATATATATATATTTATCCGTATGTTAAGTACGAGAGGCGTGTGTGGAGAATCAACACGCCTTCATTCCTTTTACTTTTGATACATTTGGGTCTCTTGCTTCCGATGCTGCTACGTTTTTAAAAAGAGTTCATCGGGTCGTGCACATTAACTAAACGATGCCAAAGAACGATAATTTTATTTTCAGTAGGATCGGTTTTGCCATTCAAAAAGGGGTGGCGGCGCAGCTTGTTGCCCGCTTACCTGCCTCTTTATTATAATTGGATCCTTTTATTTGAAATGACATTCCCCTTAGTGTTAAAGGTGTTTTACTCTCTTTAAAATATATATTAATTGTAATATTTACTTTACTTAATTATATCTCAAACATTAATAATAATAATAATAATAATAATAATAGTAATACTAATAAAACTAATAATACTAATAAAGATAACAACATCAATAATAATAATAATAATAATAATAACTTAAACTACAATTGTTTTTAATACATAAAACCATATCGAAACTCAAATCCGTTATAAGTATTGTTAATATCTCGTTTATAATTAATTAATATTATCTTTAACAACTAGAGATCTTTGTCGGAGTATCCTGAGGAGCTTGATCGTTTTCATCTTAACTTTTACATCATCTTATCCTCATTAACTCACACGATAAGGTGAGTAATTCACATCCCCTTTTTTACGTTTTACATTTTGGGGGGCGTTATGCGTTTCACAAGTTAAATAGATTATAATTTTCATGACAATTCCACTATTTGTGTAGATATGCATTACTCAATTAGTTAATACATGCGAATGTGACTGTCTGTTTACTTTTCAGTTATGGTTGTTGGTATCTCATCCTCATCCTCATTAGTATGATCATACACCGCCGGAGTAACTCGACCCGCTCGGACGAGGGATCTGACCATTTTCATATTATTGTTATGCTATTTGTAGTGATTCATGTTTATCGCAATGAATTGTCATTTTCAATATTATATATATACTAAAATTGTGATTACTTGCTCAACTTTATGTTGACAAACTATATATTTTCACGTATGACGCATGTAGCTTTTTGGGATGAAGAAAGTGATGAAGTTTAAATTATACCTTAGGTTGCCATAATGAATAAAAAACAAATTTATTTATAAGTTTTCGATTGTAATGTTATTTTACTTTGAGAAGAAGGTCATGTTATTATGTACATGATCGACTTATGAAATAAATAATTTAGATATTGACACGCGTAATTCATATTAGTATCTTTTATGCTATGATACAAATTATGTCACGCCGTTGCATGTTTCTGAGGTAGCTTGGGATGTGACACGAGATTCCGTTCCATGAAAATTCATAGTGTTATTTGTTGTCAAAATCAGACCCAGATGGTTTCCTTACACAAGGTGTCCAATCAATATAATGTTTGGGATAGCACGTCACGTTTGGGAAAGAAGCGAATATGCAATTACGGTGTAACTATTGCATTATATCATTTTCACTAGTGATAGAAACTGCAACCTAAGTTCAAAATTGCTATTGCAATACAAAGGTGCAACTGAAGTAAATATTGTTGTCGGAATACTGCAACTGAAATATAACTTTTTACACAAATTTGCAAGCGCTACACAAACTTGCTACTTTTGCAAAAGTTTGCTTCTTTTGTGAAAGTACCTGTAGCATGTATAAAAATATGGTATGTCAACATGAATGTTGGTGAGAATACATAAGTTTAGTTGAGATATACATTGATAAAAATCACAATTCATATGTTAATGATGAGCATTACAATGCTCAGGAAAATGTAAACAATTAAATAGATACGGACTCGTTCTCATTTACACAAAATCAATGTACTTTGGTAAATGTATGATCATATTTGATGAGAATAGATGAAGATGAGATACCTAACCACCAAACAATAAAATAAACATTTAAGCATATAGACAGATGAGGATAATATGATAACTGGTACTTGAAAAAGAAAAAGAATGATGAAAACAGAATTTGGACAGGTTGCTGTCATAGTATAGATAAATTATAAAACGAATATGAAATAATTCCCATAAATTATTAACAAAAAACTCCACCCTACTAAATCAATGTGTTAGAAAAAACTTTCATATAGAAATTTGGTCAGATTCGGACCCGATATTGGCTAAAACAGTCGTTCTTCTAAAAGCGTACAAATCTGCGCACTAATTATAATTTGTACACTTTGAAGTCCTAAAAATGAATTAAAATGCAAATAAAACTTCATTAGAAACAAAACCCAATGAATTTAGTCATAGGCTTTGGTTTTGCACCATTTGAATTTGGTATGACAAAGTTATGGCTCAACCTTTGTTGTCCAAGAATTCTGACAATTCTGAATTATTACAATCAGTAATGTCCTTTACATTTTAAAATAGTTTTTGATGGAAATAAATTATAAGCCCTTGATGGGATGATTAATGCATCATATAAAGAATATGTATCATCAAACCCTTATGGTTATTGTATCAAAGAAAATCAAATTAAAACATAAAGTTACATGGAATGTAATTACTTTGTTAAGGCGTGATCATTGAAGATCATCTTCCAACTTTTAGTTCATTGTTTCCTCCACAACACACACCATGGTGTATAGATTATGTGAGATCCTTGACATGAATATATTATGGATTTGAAACCACGTAAATGAAGAAGATGAACAAGAATAAAAGAAACCTTAAAGATGGTACAACTAGTGTTACACAACAACTTAATTACCTTAATTTTTTTAAAAATAAGAAAAATGAAGAAGATAGAGAGAGAGAGGGAGAGGGAGGAGAAGATAATTTTTTCATTGAATTTCAAACTATAATAATAATGATACACAAGAAAAAGAGGGGACGATAATCTCATATAAATAACAAAATTTTGAGGGGCTAACTTAGAAAAGTTTGTTTTTGTAAAAAGTTGTACAACTTGGAGGAAAGGGGGCGAGTTGAACGGTTTTGGGGGAGTTTTGGGTTGTATTATATTGCATTTTTAAGATATGAGAAGGAACATTTGCTAAATAATTAATTAGTTACATAGTACTTAGGCTAGTTACATATAGGGGTGTTCTTCGGGTTCGTTTTTCGGCTTTTGTGTTTTTCAAGGTCGGGTTCTTCGGGTTTCAAAGTTTTAAATCTTGACCTGAAACGCACCCCGAATATCTCACTGGTTTTTCAGGTTCAGGTAGTTCGGGTTCGAGTTTTTCGGGTAGGGTTAATCGGGTTTCGAGTATCCTATAAAACAAAACAAAAAACAAAAAAAAATTAGATAATAAACCAAAATAATTTAATAAAACAATGCAAAAGAAGTGTAAAACTAAATCGAACCATAATCGTCTTCAATCGGGCGTGATTTGGTTGTTCGATTATGTCTACTATTAGTAATAAAAGAAAAACATAAATTAACAATAAACAATCGATCTATAATAGTTGTAATGACAACAATCGATTAGAACCAGATTATGATAACCTTAGTGGCTAACACTAAGCCTATTATACCTAAAAATATATTTAATTTCAATACAAAAAGTTTATTCGGGTTGACCCGAAACTTATAAATCAAACCCGAGAACTAACCCGAATTACTTCGGTTCGTGTTCGGGTTGGTCTTTTCTGTTTTTTGGGTCGGGTTTGTTCGGGTTCGGATACGTGTTTTCTCGGGTTGGGTTTCGAGTTTCAGGTAAAAGTGACAACCCTAGTTACATGTATAAAGGTCTATGTAACAATTTATTGTGTTTTAAAATGAAAGAAATACACTTGTGAGTTATAATATGAGCTGAATTAGACATACTTTTTATATTAATATCCTACACTTTGAATTAGTTTTTATTTAATATTACTCATAGTTGGTTTATATGTGGATTTTAAAGGGTTTAAAAGACAATGTACTAAAATGGAGTTATTTTACCATAATAATAATAATAATAATAATAATAATAATAATAATCACGTTTACAATAATTCAATAATTATTTAGAAATACTTAAAGAGTTAAGTCACGAGCAAGAAAAAGAAATAAAAACAAATAAAAGCAAAAAGGCTATTGCAAAGTTAATAAATTGTTACAAATTGTTTCTTGTTTAGTCGGAGTTTTAGCGGAAGCAGCAGCTGTAATACTTCGGTTATGCTATTGGGTCAACAATTTTTTGACGATTGAGATTATAGTTGGGCTTAAACCGAAACTAGATGGATCATCTGCCAATTAAATGGCCCAAGGAAATTGAAGAACAGGACATAGCGCGGCATCAACAATTATAAGAGAACCCTACTAACGAGATAGAGGCTTGCGATACGTGGTGTCAAAGCAGTAAGGGTGGGAATTTATTTTTAGTGAGTAACAGTGTAGGGGCTACAAACTAGGCCCACAATATCTTTTTTTATTATTTTCTTTTTATAATTAAACTAATCAAATAAAAACCAATTTATTTAAATAATTAAATAAAAATGCATTAAAATTAAAAAGAAATACAAAAAAATACATAACTAAAAAAATACATAACTAAAAAAAATACTAATATCCATAATATCCGCGCATTTTTTCGACTCGTCGTCGTTGCAACAATGCGGCCTCTTCGTGTGACCCGACAGCTTTTAGGGATTCGTATTCTTTACTCATTTCCCACAATTCCATCATAGCGGCAATCTTTTCGTGATGTTTGTTGGTTTCTCTCATGGTATCGTTGAGTTCCTCGGCAAACTTTTCGTGTTTTTTGATGATTTCTATCATGATAGCGGTGAGTTCCACGGGTTTCGGTTGGTTCGGGTTGTTTGTAGGATTCATTTTGCTAGATTTTTTGAAGAATTTGGGTATGAATTATGTATGAAATGGAGAAGAATGTGTATGTTTATATATATATATATATATATATATATATATATATATGGTTGATATCATTTAAGAACTCTAAAAAAGTTAAGAACTCTTAAGAACCCTTGAAAACAAAACAATTTTTTAATTTTTTATATATATTAACATTATTTAAGAGTAGTTTTATCATAATTAATACAAAAAAATTTGATTACATATATTAATCACAAGTTTACATATATGTAAAATTTAGGTACAAACAAATTTACTTAGGTGTAAAACAAAACATAGATATGTATAAAAACTTATTTTCAAAATTGTAATCATAGATATAGATATAGAAAATGATAAAACTAATCTCAAAGAACGTTAACATACAAAATTTTTTATAAAAAACGTTAGTTTTCAAGGGTTCCTTCAAGTTTTTAAATAATTTAACAGTTTTGTAATAATACTCATCCTATATATATATATATATATATATATATATATATTGTTTTAATTATTTTTTTTTATATTTGATCATTTGAAAACGGTTTATAATAATAAAATAATATTATTTTTAAACCACGCCGGCGACAATAACACCTTGCCCCCCCCCCCCCTTTTCACCCATATATCGCCGGGTAGGGGTGGGGGGGGGGGGTGTTCCCCCTTTTTCTCGCCCATTCTCGCCCAATTCCTCGCCCCATTATACGTTGCCTTATTGGAGGTTTTTTGAAGAGTCACGCCCCATAATGAACTTCTTTTGAAGTTTAATTTTTGTTTGGATTATGCGTTTATTTATGGTTTATGATTAAGTAAGAGGTTTATTGTTATTCCCTTGATGAATATATGTGCTTAGGATTGTTTGACGAGTTTCATTGTTTTAAAGAGTCTTTGGTGATTGCCTGTCATATAATTGGATTCTGTTATGTTATCTATTGTGTATTTTTGACTATTTTATGGTTGATTTGCAATAAAAAACCATATTTTATGTTTGACCGTTAATTATCAAAATTATAAAATGCTCTTATAATATATGATTATTTCTAAATCTCACAATGTCTACAAATAAATTCTTCTACAATTTACTATTCACACTTGCCGACAAAAAAAACACACAAAACTGAATAAATGATATCATTAATTTTAAGGGTGTTTAGGTTAGCAAGACTTCTAAGTTCATAAAACTAATTCATAATTCATATTTATCATGAATATGTAAATACATTCAGTTAAGGCTTTTCAAATAATTGCCCTAAATTGTATAAGAGTCATTCTAAGACAAATTTACACGCCAAAAACTACAATACCTCAACTGCTTATGTATCCTTTTTTGGCATCCTAATTTGCAATGCATCTTTAATCGCCAAAAATTTCAAAGTTTTCTCAAGGGTTACGCCATCTGCATCTACGCACTGCATCATGTCAAACAAACAAACTCTTTAAACAGTTGTTTCATCTATAAATCTAAGTAGATATTTAACAACTTTTCATAACTTTAGGCCTGACTTATTATCTATTTCTTAATTTTAATTATCAGATATTAACATACCTTTGGCAGCAGTGCTTGTTTATCTCTACGTTTACACTCAGGTAAACTCTTAATTTTAAGAGTTTTTTTGAAACTATTGTCTTGTCCTTCCTATATGTATTATAATATAGTATAGATATAGATATAGTTTTTTATGGCGGAGACCCAACTGGCAAAAGTCCAGCCGATAACCAGCCCAGCCAAGATTTGCTCTTGATTTATTGATTTGAATCTGCTCCTGATTTATTTCTTTTACTTTTTTTTTTCATTTCCTTATTTTGGAGACTTTCCTTTGTTCTTTTTCTCCATATAATTGTATTCGTATGTTTGGTGAAAGACTTAGTTTTTGGGGTTTTTTTATTATCAATTTATAAAATTGATGTTGGGTGGTTTCTCTTGGTTTCTTAAAGTTGTAGTGACTTTGCAACAGCTGGTACCAAAGCAAACAACGATTCAATGGTGGATCAAAGACAACCTAACCGACATCGACGAGATGGAGATAAAGGAAGGGATCCAAGAGATATCCCGGAGATTGCGAGGCTGGAGCAACTAGTCCGATACCTGAAGTTGCAGCATAACATGACGGACGAGGAGATTGAGACGGTCAACTGGTTCGGTCGTGGAGAAGCAACGTAGTATTCAACAAGCAGCAATATAGGCGCCAAGAAGTGCCAGAAGGGGAGGATGAATATCCCTTCAGACGATACCCGAGACATCATATCATCGGCCGGAGGATCCCTTAAGAAATCTGGGAATTAAAGTTGAGATTCCAGAGTTCGATGGTCGGGCGCAACCAGACGATTTCATTGATTGGCTTAGCACCGTGGAAATGATATTTGATCTATGAGATGTCCCCAATCAATACAAGGTAAAATTGGTTGCTATTAAATTATGAAAATATGCATCATTGTGGTGGGATCATGTGAAACAAAAAAGGCTCTAGGAAAGAAAATCTAAAGTGGCTACGAGGAAAAAGATGAAAATGTTGTTACAAGAAAAGTACTTACCGCTCAATTACCACCGAGACGCATTTTTGGAATATCACAGTCTAACACAGCGAACCTCCACCGTTGAAGAAGCAATCTCTGAGTTTGATTGGCTCTGTATGCGGTGCGGATCGGAAGAACCAGATGAACAACTGATTGCTCGTGATTTTGGGGTTTTACGACCCGAGATTTTTGACATGGTACAACTACAACCATATTGGAGTTTTAATGATGTTTGCAAGTTAGCCTTGAAGGTTGAAAAGCAACTCAAAAATAGAAACCAAAATACCGCTCGATTCACACCAGTAAAAGTCGATCAATCCCGAAGTCAAGCTATAGCCCCATCAGGAACTCGAACACTAAACAACACAAACAACAATACCGGAGCCAACAGGTCACCTTCTGTCTGAAACTCAACAGCCCCATCATCCTCTAAGGTATTTTAATGCTACAAATGCTTGGGTTGGGTCATTTTGCCCGAGAATGCCCAAACAAAATTCTAGTTTCACTCACAGATGAAACGTCCCACGAATATGATACGGAGACCAATGAAAAGAAGACCCAAGAAGAAATAGTATACCCCGACAAAGGGGGAGTCTTTGGTCACTATGGCCACCCGACGTGTATTAAGCTCCGTGATGTATATAAATTTATACATCCTTTTAGCATAAAATAATCTCTAAAAACTGCAACTTTTATCAAATAATATAGCTAAAATTGTTACTTATCATATTAAAATGTATTTTCATGTAACCCAAAGCCTTAAACTAAGAAACAAGCGAAAAGCCAAAGAAAATCGAAAGAAAACCCAAGAAACCACCTGAACACGCCCCCATGCCACTAGATGCAAAAAAAGACAAAAATCTACAAGAAAAGACAAATAACTGGAAACTCCGGCATGGGGCCGTGCCTCATGAAGCATGGGGATGTGGTCACCTTATAGAAAAGACAAAAGAAATATACCAGATCACCAAAAGCACGGGGCCGTGCCTTAGGAAGCATGCCCCCGTGGTGAGTCAGCATGCCTCATGGAGCACGGGGCATTAAATGCGAGAGGGCAGCTGGACACGGGGGCGTGCCTAATGGAGCATGGGGCCGTTCCTGCCTCTCCAGACTGCCTATAAATAGAGGAGCATGTTGAATTGATCAAATGTGCTTGAAGAAAAGTTCCATACGGGTTTCTCTTATAAAAACACTCACATTACACTCATATTGAAGATATTGTGACGAGTTTGAAGGCTTGGAGGTTACAATCACCCATCATCATCATCCATCACCATTGAAGAAGATTCATCCAACATTTGGTTATATTGTTCTAGTTTGATAATGTGTTTGTCATCCTCATCTCTTTTGATGTTCATAACCATGCTCATTATGAGCTAAACTCCATTTACCATCTAAAATCTATGAAAAAGCTTTGTTTTACTTGATGATTATGTTGAACATGTGATTTTGTTTGGTAAAGTACATGGTTATTTTGTAATTACCATTTGATGAAGAAATGTTTAATCACTTTAACTTAATACATCAATGTTGATGACTAAAAATCATTCATGATCACTCATGTTCTTGGAAACTAGAATTGTTACAAATAATACCCAGGTAACTTATTCAAGATAAAATATGGATCCTTATATTGTACTTAGAAATGATGAGATATATATTATAATCTATTCTCTAGTCTTGTCAATTCTAAAATAACATTGTTAACACGATTGCTTAGGTTATCATGCTAGTTAAAGAAATCATATGTTAATAGAATGTGTAACTATAACCTAATTAAATCAAACAAGGGGAGGTTGTGTGAGTTAACTAAAATCACCCGAAGTTGTTAGGATTGGTATTTGAGAAATCGAAGTCAATCCTAATCGTTCTACTTTACCAAACTACTTGTCTACTTAAATTGACATTCTCGTGGTAGTATGATATTAAGAAATGAAAGGACTTGAAGATACACATACTACTTACTTTTATGTCATAGAATATGTTTAATTAGAAATGAGGGACTATTCTATCATATATTAATAGGGCAAGTTTATCACATGTTTACTTAATAATCGTCAAGGAAAATGGAGTGAATTCTTGATCTTAGATGGTAACCTTCATTTAATTAAATTACTCATTTAGAATTTATCTTATTGACACCTATATATTATATAAGTATTTCTATTTTATAAAAAGTTTGAAAATCAACCCCAAAATGATTAAACTCTCCGATTAAAGTAAAATGAAGATTCATTATTAGAAACATTTGTGTCCACGGATCGATACCTTTGTTATTATCAATACTATTCTACATATACGATAGGTACACTTGCCTATTTTGTGTGTGTCTAGTCTTAGTAGAAATCACTTTTATAAATTTAAAACACGATATTGTGCAAAAGCTAAATCTCCAATCCGTTACATTTTTAACCGCACGCACAGACAACATCACTCCACACCCAGCGAGATTGTTGATGATACAAGGTGGCTAAGAAACAATATTTTTTGTACAAAAGGAACAACAAAAGGGAGGTTTGCACCATAATTATTGATGTTGTGAAAACATGGTGGCGGTACAGATGGGTGAAAAATTGGGATTACAAATGGAGCCCCACCTGGAACCATATCAATTGACATGGTTAAAAAGGGGGAACACGGTTAAAGTCACATAACGATGTCTTGTTAAATGTTTGATTGGTAATCGATATTTGGATGAAGTGTGGTGTGAATTTATCCCGATGGACGCTTGTCACGTCCTTTTGGGACGACCATAGAAGTACGATAGGCGAACGAAACATGATGGGTTCAAAAATACGTGTGCGTTCATGAAAGACGGTATCAACATTACTCTTGTCCCTTTGGATACTCGGGGATCCGAAACAAAGGCCTGTATACTTACAAAGACAACCTTTGTTGACTTTACTCGATACACGTCTCCACCATTAGTGTATTCACTTTTTATCTTGGAAGAAAATCCGATAACCAGTAAAACACCAACATAAGTAGGCCCAGTCTTGAAAGAGTTCAACGATATATTCACTGAAGAAAATCCTGTTGGGCTGCCACTCATATGGGAAGTGCAACATTGTATCGATTTTATGCCCGGGTAGGTTATTCCTGACAAGCCCGGCCTATTGCATGAACCCGGGGGAATTTGAAGAACTACACCGACAGGTTACTTGGCTTCTTGAAAAAGGACTGATCCTCGAAAGTATGAGTCCTTGTGTTGTACCCGCATTAGTAGTCCCAAAGCCTAGGGGAACTTATCTTATGTGCATTGACCAGTAGGTCGGTTATTAAAATAACTATTAAGTACCGGTTTCCCATACCAGGTTGGAAGATTTATTGGACCAATTACATGGCTCATCAGTTTTCTTAAAAATTGATCTACGCAGCGGGCATCATCAGATTAGATTACGACCAGGCGACGAGTGGGAAACCACTTTCAAAACACGGTATGGGCTCTATGAGTGGATGGTGATGTCGTTTGGTCTCTCGAATGCCCCAAGTACGTTTATGCGGTTGATGAATCATCTATTTAAGCCCCTCATTGGTAAATGTGTTGTTGTTTACTTTGATGACATTTTGGTGTTCAGTTCTGACATAACACAACACCTAGGCCATCTTCGAGGGGTTATCACCGTCTTATGGGAACAAAAGCTTTATGCGAACCAGACTAAATGTCACTTCCTGGCACCTGAGGTACTTTTTTGGGGTTTCTTATCTCAAAAGCGGGTATTCGCATGGATAGTTCAAAAGTTGAAAAAATCACAATGTGGCCCATCCCCACGTCAATTCACAAAGTTCGAAGCTTCCATGGTTTGGCCTCTTTTTATAGACGTTTCATTCGTAATTTTAGCTCCATTGTAGCACCTATAACCGAGTGCTTGAAAGGAAATGCATTTATGTGGACCCCCATGCAACACATGCATTTGAAGAACTTAAAAGACGGATTACACAAGCCCCCGTTTTGGCCCAACCTAATTTTCAAACAGCCTTCCAAGTTGAGTGTGATGCATCAGGACTTGGAATTGGTGGGGTCCTTAGTCAAAAGAACCGACCTATTGCCTTTTATAGTGAAAAGTTGAATGAAGCAAAACAAAAATACAACACTTATGATAAAGAGTTCTATGCGATTATCTGAAGCCTTGAGTATTGGCGCCATTATCTGTTACCGGCATAATTTGTGTTGTACTCCGATCATCAATCACTATAGTTCATCAATGGGCAACATAAGCTGAACCCACGTCATGCTAAGTGGGTGGAATATTTGCAATAGTTCTCATTTGTCATCAAACACAAGACCGATGTCCATAATAAGATTGCTGATGCCTTGAGTCGCCGACACACCCTTCTCACTTTATTGCAAATCCATGTCGAAGGTTTTGAAGTTTTCAAGGGCTTATATGCTAATTATCATGATTTCTCGTCTTTTGGGATGAATGCCATACAACGCCAACAAAGGGTTATGCCATCCATAGTGATTATCTTTTTTTCGGGGGGGGGGGGGGGGGGCGATTGTGTGTTCCGCATTGTTCTTTACGTGATGCTTTTATTTTTGAGTGCCACCAGGGAGCCTTAGCTGGCCATTTCGGTAGAGACAAGACATTCAAGCTGGTCAAAGAATGTTTTTTTTTTGCCAAAGATGACTATGATGTTGGTCGAATTGTGAATAGATGTCGCGCATCTGTCACATGGCAAAAATACATCACTCAAACGCGGGCTTGTATACCCCCTTACCCGTGCCCGATGGTCCATGGGAAGATATTAGTCTTAATTTTGTAGTGGGACTTCCCGGAACTCAACGCCAAAACGACTTCATCATGGTTTTCGTCGACCGGCTTTCAAAGATGGCTCATTTTGTCCTTGTGCCAAAACATATGATGCGAGCCAAATTGCTTACCTTTACTTTGTTGAAATTGTAAGGTTACATGGGGTACCAAAGTCATTAACTTCAGATCGGGATGTTAAATTTGTTGGCCACTTGTGGCGCACTTTGTGGAAGAAACTTGGCTTGAGACTTAGCTTTAGTAGTGCACATCACCCCCAAAGTGATAGACATACAGAAGCCACCAACCGTACATTGGGAAATCTTCTTTGTAGCCTCGTTGGAAAGAACCCTCGGCAGTGGGACGAGGTACTTCCCCAGGCCGAATTCTCATTCAACCGTTCCACTCATTGATCGACAGGAATGAGTCCATTCCTAATTGTGTATGGACGGAACCCTTTCACACCTTTGGATATTTCTCCCTTACCCGTTACCGAACACTTTAATGTTGATGGAGAAGAAAAGGCAGCGTAGATTAAAAGAATGCATAAACATGTGCGGGAACAAATTGTGAACAATAATATTGTTTACCAGAGACGTGCAAATATACACAATAAACGGGTGGTTTTTTAGCAAGGTGATCTTGTGTGGATTCATTTAAGTAAAGCGCGTTTTCTTGAAGGGCGGTATGGTATACTTCAACCCTGTGCTGATGGACGTATTAATGATAATTCCTACATGGTTGATCTACCCGGACACTACAATATCTCAACCACATTCAATGTTGCTGATTTGTCCCCATACTTTCCCGAAGTATATGACCCCGTTGACTGGAGGACGAGTCCTTTCGAAGAAGGGGGAATGATGGCGGAGACCCAGCTGGCTAAAGTCCAGCCGATAACCAGCCAGCCAATATTTGCTCTTGATTTATTGCTTTGAATTTGCTCTTGATTTATTGCTTTTATTTTTTTTTGTTGATTTTTATTTTCTTATTTTGGAGACTTTCTTTGTTCTTTTCTCCATATAATTGGATTCGTATGTTTGGTGGAAGTCTTAGGTTTTCGGTTTTTTTAATTATCAATTCATAAAATTGATCTTGGTTGGTTTCTCTTGGTTTCTTAACGTTGTAATGAGACTCTGCATTAGTTTTTATGCGTCGTGTACAACCATTAAAGCATACTTTCCCATTAAGACTATCCCCGCCAATTGCCAATGTGTTCAAAATTCAAAATCTTCTTCCGTCATTTACTAAACTCCCCTATACTCTCCAAAAAAACCCTAGCACCGCCTCTTCATTCTCCATTGTCTTTAGCTTTCCCTTGCTTCTAGGTGATTTGATTTCAATTTATCGCACCTCCGACGCAGTAGAAACCACTCAAGTGACTTCATTCAGGCTATGAGGACTTTGGCTACCAACGATTCTTGGTAAGTACAATTTCCTTCTGTAATTAGTTGAATATTTTCTTATTGTTACTATTTTGTCAATAATTAAGGTAATCAAGTTGTTGTGTAGCACTAGTTGTACTATCTTTAAAGTTTCTTTTATTCTTGTTCATCTTCCTCATTTACATGGATGCAACGCCATCTTATATTCATGTCAAGGATCCCACATACTCTATACACCGTGGTTTGTATTTTGGAGACAAAGAATTATAGGTTGGGAGATGATCTTCAATGATCACACCTTAATAAAGTTCTTTCATTCCTTGTAACTTTATGTTTTAATTTGATTTTCTTTGATACAATAACCATAACTGTTTGACTATACATATTCTTTATATGATGTATTCATCATCTCATCAATGGCTTATAATTTATTTCCATCAATAACCATTTCAAAATGTAAAGGACATTACTAATTGTAATGATTCAGAATTTGACAGAACTTTTGACCAACAAAGGTTGATCTATAACTTTGTTATAACAAATTGAAATGGTGCAAGACCAAAATCTACGACTATTCATTGAGTTTTGGTTCTAATGACTCTTTATCTGCATTTTAATAGAATTGTTTGACTCCACAGTTGTCAAATTAAAATTAGTGCGCAGATCTATACTCTTTTTAGAAGAATGGTTGTTTTAGCCAGTCTTAAGTTCGAGCTTGACCAACCTTTCTAAATGAAAGTTGTTCTTAATCCATTGATTTAGTTGATGGTGTTTTTTTTAAATTTTATGGAAATTGTTTAATATTTTGTTATAATTTATCTATGTTATGATAGTAAGCTGTCGAAATTTTGTTTTCATTTTTATTTTTCTATTTCTAGTACAAGTTATCATATCATATTAACATTAAAATCCTTAGTTAATTATTCGTCAAATACAAACTAAAACTAACCTGATTACTTTTATTCAGGGCTTACATTTTAGGACATTCATACGCATAACCAATATCTTAATCTTTCGACCCACCAAATTCAATGTGAGTTTACATACCCCTTTTTATCTTTTACACATTTTGGGGGTAGCATGTACACCAAAATTTTGGTTCTAGTTCCATGTCTTGGTTTTGGAATGACATGAAGACTCACTTCAAGGCATACACATATTTACTATGACCTTTGTGTCTTTAACTTAGTCATGTGGTTGATATATCAAACTAAATTACCATAATCCGTATTGCTTAATCTTCCAATTTCAAAGGCAAGATACCGCCACATTTAAGTGTTATTGGATAACCTCATCCAACGTCCGGATAGGGTAAAGAAAGGTTCACCCTTTCTACCCAGGTCTGAGACATAATCTCAATTACCATTTCTATACACCCCGACCAAGACGACGAAACATGATAAGGCATAACGTATTGATTGGACATAGCTTAAAAGACACTAATTAAAGCTACAATAACTATTTAATTTGATTAACATTAAAACAATTACACAAATTTAATAATAAGAATAAATACATCAAAATTTTGTATTTTGAAGTAAATATCCTGAGGTAAAACTAATGTCTTCGACATTGAACAATATCAACTACATATATGTATATATATATATCTATATATAGATAAACTTATGTATTCTCACAAGCATTTGTGTTGACAAACCCTATTTTTATACATGCTACAGGTACAAGTAGTTGATATTGTTCAATATCGAAGACATTTGTTTTACCTTAGAATATTTACTTCAAAAAACAAATTATGATATATTTATTCTGGTTATTAAATTTGTGTACTTGGTTTAATGTTAATCAAATTAAATAGTTATTGTTGCTTTTATTAATGTATTTTAAGCTACTGTCCAATCAATACGTTACGCCCTAGCATGTTCCGCCGTCTTGGTCGACCTATATAAAAATGTTAATTGAGATGATTTCTCATACATGGGTAGAAAGGAAGAACCTTTCTTTACCCTATCCGAAAGTTGGATGAGGCTATCCAATAACATTTAAATGTGGTGGTATCATGCATTTGAAATTGGTGAAGAGTGTTGAGGTTTGACAAAATAGGTAAGACAAATGTGTGAGTTCATAACACATCACAACAACCAACCTCAATAGCAAATTATCTTAATCGGCTTGATAAAGTCAAAGATAATGGTTTGGATCCAACGATTTAAGGGTTGACAAGTGATGCATAATTATTTATACATCTTTAACACCAAAATATCTCCAAATAATCATAACTTCGGTAATAATATTAGAATATAACAACTAATGTTTATAATTTCTATCTATACGTAAATATAGCCCTAAAAATAAAACAAGATGATATACAAAAAAAACAGAGAAAAACGATGAAAACAAACTCAACAAACTCCATGGTGAATCAAGGCAAGGCCATGTAAAGAACATACGAAGAAAAAAGACAAAACTTAAGAAGACACAACATTGTCATGTTGATATCAACACACCCCATGTTAGGAGTACAAAAGGAAAAGATAAAATAGAAAATTCTGAAGCTCAACCTGGCCCATGTCTAACCTAAACACGCATGTGTTGAAAGTACAAGAGAAAAGACAAATTTGGACACTTCCGGAGTTACCACGGCCATGTTCAGAGGTTAACACGGTCGTGTTTTCTTTCCTGATGCACCATCTGACAACGAGCATTAAATATAATAGGACAAATTGCTTAACACATTTTAGTGCCCAACTCAACACGGGTCGTGTTGAACCCCCAGCTCAGCCTATAAATTGAATGCTCATTTTCCATATTCAATACACCTTCAACAACATAAAATAATTTCACCCACCTCTTTTCACCACCATTAATAGGGGAATTATTCTCATCCATCCACCCTTTAAAGATCAAGGAGATTAAGCTCTTGGAAGAAGTCATTAGCATCAAAGATTAGTTATCTAAATTGGTTAGATTGTTCTATTTTGATCATGGCTGTATCTATTACTTACTTTGATGTATAACATTATGCTTACTATTGGCTAAACTTTCATAGTATCATATTGGTTTATAATGAATCTTAATTGAAGTTTGATAATGTTGGTTAAACATGTGATCGGATTATAAAAAGTAAAGGTTATGTTGTAATTATCACTTGATGAGGAATGCTAAAATACTCTAAAGAGATACCCCAAGTGTCGAGCTTGACGATAAGCCGGGGAACTGCCTCTGTTGTGAGGCCTTGGATAATAAAGTTTAAAAGAGACACCAAGTATCGAGCTTGATGATAAGTCGGGGAACTGTCATTCTTGTAAGGGCTTGGTTGTGAAAAAAATATAAATCCTAATATGAACATGGACCAAATAACTTATTAGTAGTAATTGATCATCTTAAAATGGGAATGATTGCAATGTTGTGAAAACGGATTGTCGACATTCATCCACTAAAATCGGTAAATCACTTGTTATGTGAGTGTACAACATAACTTTTTTCTAACAACATTTGGATGTTATTATATGAGTTCTATAATTATCCAAGAGTTATGTGGTTTAGTACTTGGTAATTCAAGGTTGATCCTTTACATCTTAACTAATTTTAATTGGTATGTTGAGCATAATACAAAGGTTATTTTTATTAAAATATCAAGGATAATCCGCTTAGTAATTTAAGGTATTGTCTCATATTTAAAGTAATTTACCGTATGTATACTTAATATAAACCACTTGCTTACATAAAATGATGTTTTAGTGGAGGTCATGACATTATACATACTCTTTCTTTAATTATTATGGAATAACAGGACTTATAAATAAGGTGTTATTCCCATATTTAATCATCATAGCAAGCTTATATCATATGTTTACCAATTAATTATTAAACCAAGTTAAGAGAAGTTTTAACTAGGATGATACACTTATATCGTTGATCATCCCTAGAAAAATATAAAAACCAAAAAATATGGTTTTTTTAACTTATGTTTTTATTTTTTTTAAATTACTTGTCAAACCAAAACCACTATGATGTTTACTTCTAGTTAAAATAAATACAACGATTTAGTAGTAAAACCAAACAAGTGTGACATCTGCCCCGATCCGACCCGACCCAGGTACCCGTTTCTCTGATCCGATCTCTTTCTTTTATGATTTAATATTTATTTATACTTATATTTTACTTTTAATAATAATAATATATTTTCCTTTCCGCCTCTTTCTCTCTCTTTCTTTCCGCCGTCCCGTCCCTCTTCTTCTCTCTTTCCGCCTTCTTTTCCCTCTTGTCGCCGTCCCGCCCTTAAGCCTTGAACCCCTAACTGTCCTTTGTTCCTTCCCGCCTAAGGTTGTCTGCGCAGCTCCACGCGCCAGACTCCTTACAAGGAAGCCTGCGTGAAGACCACCTGTTACTGCGATACACGAGACGAACTGTCCCCGCAGCGCGCTAAGGATTTTAGTTCTTCCCGCGGCGCGCTATGGATACCGTTCTTCCCGCGACGCGCTAAGGAATATAGTTCTTCTCGCGACGCGCTTAGAATTGAAGTTCTTCCCGCGGCGCGCTTAGAAATGTAGTTCTTCCCGCGACGCGTTAAGGTTGGTTCTGTCTGCTTTCGTGCTCGCGCACTCTTGACCTTCTGTGTCTGCCTTCGCGCTCAAGCTTTCTCGCGCTATGTCTTGAGTCTTTTCTTCTGTTTAATCCAGCCGTTTACCTTTTGTGTTGTCTTATCTTCTGTGCTGTTGACCTGACCTATCTTATGTCTGAAAAGCCACTTTTGGCGCAGCATGCGCACCAACCCCATTGGTTGACAGAAAAAGTGACTGACATTATCTTTTGAGATCTGCTTTTTCCATGCTTGACCAGTAACTTTATCTGACCCGCCCATGCCTGTTTACTGTTCCCTGTCAGCTTTTCCTTTGCCCCCTACAGCTGCCATATCTTTTGATATCTTTTGCTTTTGGAATCTTTTACTTTTTGGAGATCTTTTCCCCTTTTCTAGGGATTGTGTTCCCTAGGGTTTCCCTATAAATAATAATGTTAATTTCCTAACACTACTCACACAAAGCACTTAAACTCTCCTGTTCTCTCTTGCTCCTTGCCGTTGTTCTTCCTCTGCCGTCTCCTCTCTCTTTGCCTTCGTCTTCTATCCTGTTCTGCCCTGCTTTTCCGGTAATATATATATTATATATAATAATTTACTTATTAATTATGCTAACTTATAATCAAGACTTAAAACAAATCATTAAAACAATAATCTTATTTATAGGTTAACTTGTGCTTGTTTAAAGTTGGTTCTTGCTTTATCTTACACCGCATCGTTTATCATGTGAGTAATCTCGTACCTAATCCCTTTTTGCTTTTAATGTTTTGGGATGTTCATGTGTTCATACAAACTTAGAGTCTTAAACTGTTTATAAACTTTAGTCGCGCAGTATCCCATGTGTTGAGGACGTAGACTTGGCTGTTTATTTGTATGTGTGGATCATTAACCGTCTTGTCGGTCTATTCCGCAGTTCTCATGGTACCATTAGATGAACACGGGAGAACTATCGTTTATGATTTTCTCTTTTGTTTACACTTGCACAGTCTTTCTTGTTTGTGAGCTCAATAGTGAGCACTAGCAGTCTATGAGTATGAATCTTAGAGTTGGTCCCGATCGGATTACACCCTTGTTGAAAACCAGACATACACATGTTGCGCGCAGATTTATTGTTATCTATGTATTGTATTAAACTTGATTTCTCACCAGCACGCAAGTGTTTGACGTTTATTTTAACACATGTTCAGGTTTGCAAGAGCTGTTTTGGAGCTCGATGACACGTAGGAAGTTTTCTTTATTTTGGACCTAGATTAAAATGTATCAAGACAAGTTATTGCTGTTCGAATATTATGATTTATAATATATTGATTTATGATGATTTATGTTATCTTATGTCTACTTTGCGCGTGCGCGAATGAATGTATTTACTAAATATTGACACCCAATAGTGTCACGAGTAATGAAACAATATGTGGCGCCCCGATGTATAATCCGCCTTTGGTCGGGGTGTTACAGATTGGTATCAGAGCTCGTTGACTTTAGGATAGGTGGTTAGACGTAACGGCCTAGAATACCTAAGAGTCCCTTCTCGCGCATGAGAGAAATCTCATGTTTGCGCGCTTATTGTTAATTACTCGTTATTTATGAATATGCTCGCGCCTGCGCAGTATATGATTTTATGTTTTATTCCGCGATATTTCGATTTTTGTTGAATTTCGATTTTTATTGATTTTACTTACATATTCGTTTGTTGGATTTGAAAATCCGAAAAGTCATGGTGATACATGAATAGTTGATTTTCAATTTCCATTTACGATTATGTTCTGAGGTTGGAGACTTGAAAAGTCATGGTGATACATGAATTGTCAACCTCCAATACTCATTTTCTTGTATATTTTACATTAAAGATTGAAAAGTCATGGTGATACATGAATCGTCAATCTCCAATACTCGTTTGCTCGTATATTTTAAATTGGGAATTCGGAAAGTCATGGTGATACATGAATTGTCGATTCTTGATTCGAATTTGTTACCTTTATTAAGTCTGCATTTAGGGTCATTTATTTTACTTTAACTTTTGACAGTAACTGACTCCGCGAAACCAAGCTTTTCGAGGTTATACTTTGCGCTAAAACCAAGATATTAACTAAAATTAAAACTTTTATAGAATGCCTCCGCCATCAGCTCGCCATCTTAGGAAGAAGGAAGCCGCGTGTCACACCCGGCCCTGAGCGGCGGAAACAGCCGGGCGCGCACGAGTGGGGATTGATACTTAAGCACGGGCCATTGCAAAACATTCAAAGATTTTCATTGCGCATGAAATGTTTAATACAAATACATTACATTGATTAAGATTACAAAAAAAAACATCCAAGTATAAAACTGAAGATTTCCTCGCCATATCCCCTTGCGCGGCGGGTAACCGTGCGCATCGAGGGGATAAAACCAAAATCTTCCAAAAAGCTTGTTTTAGATGTTCAGCGTGTGGTGCTCTAAGTGTGACTCCATGCGCTACCTAGTTATCTCCTGAAAGACACGTAAAAACATTTGAATCAGTATAAACTGAGTGAGTTCACAAGTTTTAGTAACTTGATAAATCGTATTGCATCATAATCATTCTGAAACATAATTCTGTTAGCATCATTAAAACACATGCTTGGTAAAACATAGTTCTATCAACATATTCTGATAAAATCGTTCCGCGGGTTACGCGCGAACATTTCTGGGAACTGTGCTCGTCTGTGTAAGTGGCGCTGCCACTACGAGCTAAAATAACGTAATACCGTCCCGCGGGTTACGCGCGGACACTTCTGGAAAACTGTGCTCGTCTGTGTAAGTGGCGCTGCCACTACGAGCGAATATATGCTGTAATACCGTCCCGCGGGTTACGCGCGGACGTTGTGCCGGAAAACAAGGCGCTCGTCTGCGTAAGAGGAGCGACCTCTACGAGCGGGCTTAATCCCATAGTACTGCCCCGTGACATGCTAGGCACTCGTCTGTGTAAGAGGTGCGACCCCTACGAGTGGGCGGATCAAACCAGCAGTCCCTACCCTTAGAGTTCCAATGGTAAAGTGATCACTTACTCGAATCTGGTGCACTATTATCGAAAAAACCATAGATAACTGTTCGCATTGCTCATCATGAAACATAACTTAAACACGTAATCGTTTGCTTAGCTTGTAAGTATACCATGATAAAACATTATTTAAGTACGTGTCCCTCGCCCCGAAAACAGTTTAAAATAGTGAAAACAGTGAAAATGGGGCTGTGAGACTCACCTGTGGTTCTTGTTAAGGGATTAATCGAGATTCGGGTTTTCTTGGTGTTGGCCTCGGAATCGAAGGTCTAGAATACGATTAAATAACAAATATATATATTAAGATCAAGATATAAGGGTTGGAAAGTAGATCTCAAGGTTATAATCTTGGCTTACCTAGTAACAGGATCGGAGCTGGAAACAACGGATGCTTGGGAAAGGATTAGTGCAAGTTTGTAGTTCTTTGAAGTGTGTTTTGGGTGATAGTTTAGGCTACAAATTTATAGGCAAACTCAAGGGAACATAATCCCTTGCTTTAGGGAATTGTAATCTTTTGAAATGATGATAAGGTATGGAAATTATTATTATTTATTAAAAAGAGTAGAAAAGTAGATTAAAGATTCTGATTTGATATGGACAGGACATGCAGGGCTGTGGTTGGTGAGAGTGGGTGGCTGGCAGTTGACTTTTACAGTTTGCTTTTTCAGTGCTTTAGACAGTGTACAGTAAAAAGTAGAAGTTTTCTGAAACACGCAACCGCCCTCTATTGGGCGGGGACAATTTCCTTAAATCTGATCATTTTGACTAAGTGTTCTGCGCGTATAACTTGGTGCGCATAGCTTCCTGCGTGTAGAACATTTCTTTGCTGCGGGTAGGTGCGTAACCTTCTCGCAGCTAGGGACATTTGAGTTTCATTTGTAGATTCTCCAGGTGGTTTTGGTATTTCAACATAGTGATCAGTCATGTTGAAGTCAATTCCATCCTGGAGCTTCAGACAAACTAGCTCTCCACGTTCCCGCCATGCGGGTAGGTTAGTTCCCTTCCGCACGCGCATAAACGATGTAGGATGCACCCGCCTTAGCATCATGCGGGATGGTCAACCCATAGACAACATAACGTTTAAGTTACATGAAAACATAAGGCCAAAACGTTCACGCATGGCGCATATAACATATGCTCACGCTGGTTCTTAACATGGTGCGCTCGCGCAGGGCGCACATAACACATGCACGCGCTGACTAACATGGCGCGCTCGCGCAGGGCAAACATAAATGTCCGCGCTGATTCTAACATATTCTCGCGCCGGGCGCACCTAATGTGCCCGCGCTGATTCTTAACATAGCGCGCTCGCGCAGGGCGCACATAACAAATGCACGCGCTGACTAACATGGCGCGCATAATATTTACAATCACCTAATTATTAGGTTGATTACTTAGTTTAAGGGGTTGGGAATTTACCGGGTGTCACATCCTCCCCTCGTTAAACGAATTTCGTCCCGAAATTTAGGAGACGTTGCTGGCAGAAGCCATATTCTGAAAGAGGTGTGGGTATTTTATGCGCATCTGATCTTCTCTTTCCCAAGTGAATTCAGGCCCACGCCTTGAGTTCCATTGAACTTTTACCAACTTGATTCTGCTTCTGCGCAACCTTTGTTCTTTCCAATCGGTTACTGCTATAGGCTCTTCTACGAAGTGCAGCTGTTTGTCAATATGAATTTCTTCCACCGGTAAAATCAACGTTTCGTCAGATAAACATTTCTTGAGGTTGGATACATGAAACGTATCATGAACTCCACTGAGTTCGGCGGGTAGACGGAGTTTATAAGCAACTGGACCGATCCTCTCCAGGATCTCAAATGGTCCAATGTAGCGCGGATTTAGCTTTCCTCGCTTACCGAAACGGGGGACTCCCTTCCATGGAGAGACTTTCAAAAGTACTTTATCCCCTACTTGAAACTCCAACGGTTTCCTTCTCATATCAGCATAACTTTTCTGTCTGTCGCGTGCTGCCTTAAGGCGATCCCTTATCTGAAAAATCTTGTCTGTTGTTTCTTGGATCACTTCTGGACCAGTCATTTGCTTGTCGCCCACTTCAGCCCAACACAGTGGGGATCTACACTTGCGCCCAAATAAAGCTTCGAACGGCGCAGCCTTAATGCTTGTGTGATAACTGTTATTGTAAGAAAATTCAACCAACGGGAGGTGGGTATCCCAACTACCTCCAAAATCGATCGCGCACGCGCGCAGCATATCTTCCAATGTCTGGATCGTTCGTTCGCTTTGTCCATCCGTTTGGGGGTGATAAGCCGTACTCATGTCCAGTCGAGTACCTAACCCCTCTTGTAATGATCTCCAAAACCTTAAGGTGAACCGACTATCTCTATCAGAAATGATGGACACTGGGACTCCATGTTTTGAAACTACTTCTCGAATATATAGTCGGGCTAGCTTTTCCATTTTATCAGTTTCTTTAATCGGCAGGAAGTGTGCTGACTTAGTTAACCGATCCACAATAACCCATATTGTGTCATAACCCCCAGGTGTCCTTGGCAGTTTGGTGATGAAGTCCATAGAGATTTGTTCCCACTTCCACATGGGAATTTCTGGCTGCTGAAGCAACCCCGATGGTTTCTGGTATTCAGCCTTTACTTTTGAACACGTCAGGCACTTACTGACATACATCGCGATGGCGCCTTTAAGATTGGGCCACCAATACAGCGTTTTAACATCTTGGTACATCTTGTCTGCGCCAGGATGTACGGAATACCGCGTCTTGTGAGCTTCGTTTAAAACTTGCTCGCGCAATCCTCCCTTGAGAGGGACCCATATGCGGTTGGCAAAATATCGAGTGTTGTTCCCTTTTAGTTCCAAATTCTTAATCATACCCCCAAGGCATTCGTTTTTAACAAGCTCTGGTTTCAAGGCTTCTTGCTGAGCGTCTCGGATGCGGGTAGAGAGATCTGCGTGAATGGTCAACCTTAGAGCCTTGACTCGTAGCGTTTTTATTCGCTCCTTTCTGCTTAGCGCGTCTGCTACCACATTCGCTTTCCCCGGATGATACTTGATCTCGCAATCATAATCATTCAACAATTCAACCCATCTTCGTTGCCTCATGTTTAATTCCTTCTGATCGAATATATGTTGGAGGCTCTTATGATCCGTAAAGATTACACATTTCGTACCGTAGAGGTAATGGCGCCAAATCTTTAGCGCGAAGACAACAGCTCCAAGTTCTAAATCATGCGTTGTGTAGTTCTTCTCATTGGTCTTAAGTTGGCGCGAGGCATACGCTATAACTTTGTCTCGCTGCATAAGGACACATCCGAGTCCCTGGTGTGAAGCGTCGCAGTAAACAACGATGTCATCTGTCCCCTCGGGCAGGGATAAGATTGGCGCACTACATAACTTCTGTTTCAACATTTGAAATGCCGCTTCCTGATTCTTGCCCCAAATAAACGCCTTGTCTTTCTGAGTTAGCGCGGTCAGAGGTAGAGCTATCTTGGAGAAGTTCTCAATGAAGCGTCGATAGTAGGCAGCTAGTCCAAGGAATTGCCTCACCTCAGTTGGGGTTTTTGGCGCTTCCCAGTTTTCGATGGCTTTAACCTTAGAAGGATCGACGTGTATTCCTTTCTCGTTTACAACGTGACCGAGAAAGTGAACTTCTCTAAGCCAAAACTCGCACTTGGAAAACTTTGCATACAACTTTTCTTTCCTTAACAATTCTAAAATCATTCTCAGGTGTTGCTCATGCTCGGCCTTGGTTCGAGAGTAAATCAAAATATCATCTATAAACACAATCACAAACTTGTCCAAGTATGGTTTGCACACACGGTTCATCAGATCCATGAATATAGCTGGCGCATTAGTTAGCCCGAAAGGCATCACTAAGAACTCATAATGGCCATATCTGGTTCGGAAGGCTGTCTTTGGTGCGTCTTCCTCATGGACCCTAAGTTGGTGGTATCCTGACCGTAGATCTATCTTCGAATAATAACTGGATCCCTGCAACTGGTCAAATAAGTCGTCAATCCTCGGTAAGGGGTACCGATTTTTGACTGTCAGCTTGTTCAGCTCCCTGTAGTCAATACACATCCGGAACGAACCATCCTTCTTCTTTACAAACAGTACTGGAGCTCCCCAAGGTGAAAAGCTTGGGCGTATGAAACCCTTATCCAATAGTTCCTGTAACTGATTGGATAGCTCTTGCATCTCAGATGGAGCTAAGCGATAAGGCGCTCGAGCTACTGGCGCAGCTCCTGGGACCAAATCAATACGAAACTCGACTTGTCGCGGCGGCGGCAATCCGGGCAGATCTTCAGGAAAAACTTCTGGAAATTCGCGCACTACTGGTAAGTCTTCAATTCTTCGCTCATCTCCTTTCTCTACTACATGCGCCAGGAAGGCGTAGCACCCTTTCCTTAGGCACTTACGCGCCTTTAGGCATGAAATCAGTTTTGTCGCAACTCCCCTTCTTTCCCCTTGAATCATCAAAGTTTCTCCGTTCAACAGTGGAATCCGAACCTGCTTCTCATGACAAACAATCTCCGCGAGATTTTCGACCAACCAATCCATACCTACGACAATATCGAAACTTCCCAAATCTATTGACAATAAGTTTATATTGAACTCATGACCTCCCATGACTAACACACATTGCTCAGTCCTTTCATTCGCGCATAACTGCCTACCATTGGCTAGTTCTATAGTATAAGGTTTGTCTAGCCTACTGGTCGCTAAGCCCAGGGAGTTTTTAAACTCATGGGATATAAAACTTAGGTCAGCGCCAGTATCAAATAAGACAGATGCATAATGACCGTTAAGCAAAAACGTACCGGTTACCACATTCGGCTCTTCCTTTGCCTCACCCGCGCCGATCACAAAAGCTCTCCCGCGAGCTTGGTTTCCTTTCTGTGGGCAATCCCGACTGAAGTGTCCAGGCTTCCCGCATGCGTAGCAGTTGTCATTGGCTCCAGCTTCTTTAGCACGGCAATTCACCGTCTTGTGTCCTGGTCTGCCACATTTGGCGCACGTGACGTTCGCGCATTCGCCTTCGTGGTGATACTTGCATTTGTTGCACCATGGGTAAGGCCCGCTGTATCCTTTCCTTGATGGTTCCGCGGCTTGAATCGCGTAAACCCTTGTGCTTTCCTGCTTCTTGGGCGGTGGCTGCTTGAAGTCTGATCCTCGGTGGGAGTTCCATTTCCTCTTGGAGTCAGAGGTTCGCTGCTCGTTCAAGCGAGCAGTCAACATACCCGCACGAACCGTATCCCTTGTAAGGGTGATGGCTCGCTCAACCGCCTCGTCAAAGGTCGGAGGTGCGGCGGCGTTGAGCGGGACTCTAACGACAGGAGGTAACCCAAAGATGTACCTCTCGATTTTCTTTTCTTCTGTGTTTGCCATGTCTGGCACCAGCTGGCAAAGCTCGTTGAAACGATTGGTGTAGGCATCGATATCCGTTCCTACCATGGTGTGGTTCCAGAATTCTTGTTGCAAGCTCTGAATTTCTGCGCGAGAGCAGAACTTTCTCATCATCATTTCTTTCAATTCTTCCCAGGTCTTGTGAAGAGCAACTTCTCGCCCCAAAGTCTTTACTTGGAGCTTCCACCAAGATGAAGCTGCTTCTTGGAACATGCAGGTCGCGTAAAGGACCTTCTGGTTTTCACTACATCCGCTGATGGAGAGAACTGTCTCCATCTTGTCAATCCAATTGTAGAGCCCAATGGCTCCTTCGGTGCCTTTGAACGGCCAAGGCCTACAGGCCATGAATGTTTTATAGGAGCAACCTTTGTCCAAGGCTCCTGATTCGGGTTCTGGGGTCTCGTTCTCTTGGCGACCCTGACTAGATTCGGCCTTGCTGGCCTCATGCGTTGCAATCGCCTGCGCGATTATTTCTGCGAGCTCCTCGGGTGTCATGGTAATTCCCTTGGCTCTGGTTGGAGGCATTCTTTTCATAAAAAAAGAAAATACAACAAACTTAGCGCATGTACTCAGAGCACATAATGTTCTTATCTCTAGACACTGTGACCCGTGTTCCTAAGTGCGTGTGTGATTTTTCTTTTGAAAATATTCTTTGAAAAATATTTCATGCGATTCCCCAAAGGTTATAGTCTAGGTTAAAAACTTCTTTTCCTAGTTCGCTATAACCAGTGCTCTGATACCAATCTGTCACACCCGGCCCTGAGCGGCGGAAACAGCCGGGCGCGCACGAGTGGGGATTGATACTTAAGCACGGGCCATTGCAAAACATTCAAAGATTTTCATTGCGCATGAAATGTTTAATACAAATACATTACATTGATTAAGATTACAAAAAAAAACATCCAAGTATAAAACTGAAGATTTCCTCGCCATATCCCCTTGCGCGGCGGGTAACCGTGCGCATCGAGGGGATAAAACCAAAATCTTCCAAAAAGCTTGTTTTAGATGTTCAGCGTGTGGTGCTCTAAGTGTGACTCCATGCGCTACCTAGTTATCTCCTGAAAGACACGTAAAAACATTTGAATCAGTATAAACTGAGTGAGTTCACAAGTTTTAGTAACTTGATAAATCGTATTGCATCATAATCATTCTGAAACATAATTCTGTTAGCATCATTAAAACACATGCTTGGTAAAACATAGTTCTATCAACATATTCTGATAAAATCGTTCCGCGGGTTACGCGCGAACATTTCTGGGAACTGTGCTCGTCTGTGTAAGTGGCGCTGCCACTACGAGCTAAAATAACGTAATACCGTCCCGCGGGTTACGCGCGGACACTTCTGGAAAACTGTGCTCGTCTGTGTAAGTGGCGCTGCCACTACGAGCGAATATATGCTGTAATACCGTCCCGCGGGTTACGCGCGGACGTTGTGCCGGAAAACAAGGCGCTCGTCTGCGTAAGAGGAGCGACCTCTACGAGCGGGCTTAATCCCATAGTACTGCCCCGTGACATGCTAGGCACTCGTCTGTGTAAGAGGTGCGACCCCTACGAGTGGGCGGATCAAACCAGCAGTCCCTACCCTTAGAGTTCCAATGGTAAAGTGATCACTTACTCGAATCTGGTGCACTATTATCGAAAAAACCATAGATAACTGTTCGCATTGCTCATCATGAAACATAACTTAAACACGTAATCGTTTGCTTAGCTTGTAAGTATACCATGATAAAACATTATTTAAGTACGTGTCCCTCGCCCCCGAAAACAGTTTAAAATAGTGAAAACAGTGAAAATGGGGCTGTGAGACTCACCTGTGGTTCTTGTTAAGGGATTAATCGAGATTCGGGTTTTCTTGGTGTTGGCCTCGGAATCGAAGGTCTAGAATACGATTAAATAACAAATATATATATTAAGATCAAGATATAAGGGTTGGAAAGTAGATCTCAAGGTTATAATCTTGGCTTACCTAGTAACAGGATCGGAGCTGGAAACAACGGATGCTTGGGAAAGGATTAGTGCAAGTTTGTAGTTCTTTGAAGTGTGTTTTGGGTGATAGTTTAGGCTACAAATTTATAGGCAAACTCAAGGGAACATAATCCCTTGCTTTAGGGAATTGTAATCTTTTGAAATGATGATAAGGTATGGAAATTATTATTATTTATTAAAAAGAGTAGAAAAGTAGATTAAAGATTCTGATTTGATATGGACAGGACATGCAGGGCTGTGGTTGGTGAGAGTGGGTGGCTGGCAGTTGACTTTTACAGTTTGCTTTTTCAGTGCTTTAGACAGTGTACAGTAAAAAGTAGAAGTTTTCTGAAACACGCAACCGCCCTCTATTGGGCGGGGACAATTTCCTTAAATCTGATCATTTTGACTAAGTGTTCTGCGCGTATAACTTGGTGCGCATAGCTTCCTGCGTGTAGAACATTTCTTTGCTGCGGGTAGGTGCGTAACCTTCTCGCAGCTAGGGACATTTGAGTTTCATTTGTAGATTCTCCAGGTGGTTTTGGTATTTCAACATAGTGATCAGTCATGTTGAAGTCAATTCCATCCTGGAGCTTCAGACAAACTAGCTCTCCACGTTCCCGCCATGCGGGTAGGTTAGTTCCCTTCCGCACGCGCATAAACGATGTAGGATGCACCCGCCTTAGCATCATGCGGGATGGTCAACCCATAGACAACATAACGTTTAAGTTACATGAAAACATAAGGCCAAAACGTTCACGCATGGCGCATATAACATATGCTCACGCTGGTTCTTAACATGGTGCGCTCGCGCAGGGCGCACATAACACATGCACGCGCTGACTAACATGGCGCGCTCGCGCAGGGCAAACATAAATGTCCGCGCTGATTCTAACATATTCTCGCGCCGGGCGCACCTAATGTGCCCGCGCTGATTCTTAACATAGCGCGCTCGCGCAGGGCGCACATAACAAATGCACGCGCTGACTAACATGGCGCGCATAATATTTACAATCACCTAATTATTAGGTTGATTACTTAGTTTAAGGGGTTGGGAATTTACCGGGTGTCACACCGCGCGCAGACGATCGCAGCAACGTTCCCAGGAAATGGCCGCCGCAATAGCCCAAGCCTTAAACCAAAACAATGCTAACACCTCTGGTTACAGCATTAAGTCCTTTAACGCGGGTAACCCTCCAAAGTTCACAGGTCTTGAAGGAGCCACCGTGATGCTCCAGTGGCTTGAGAAAATAGAAAACACTTTCCTCTACACCCAATACCCCTCAGACAGACGAACCCTATATGCCTCCAGTGTCCTGGAAGCAAGGGCGCTTACATGGTGGAATGGATTAGGTCATGTGCGTGGCGCAGAAGCTGCTTCTAGCATGACATGGGAGGAATTCAAGGAAATTCTGACGCGAGAATTCTGCCCTCCCAACGAAGTTAAGCGCCTGGAGGAAGAATTTTGGAACTTGAAGCAATACAGTGGCGAAGCGCGCGAGTACGCGACGCGCTTCCATGAACTAAGTTTGCTTGTCCCTCACCTTGTTACCCCTTCCCGCCGAGCCATAGAGAAATTCCTTGGGGGTCTCCCCATGGAAATTCAAGATTCTGTATGGGCCAGAAACCCAGTTACCCTCTCTGACGCCATCGAATTGGCCGCTGTGCTCAGCGACAACCATGTCAGAGCAGGAACCCTGTTCCTGCGGGGAACTGAGAAGACCAAACCCACCAAAACTGCCCCTGAACCAACAGAAACCAAACCAGAACCCTCAAACCATAACCAGAAACGTAGGCGCAGACAAGCTTACACGCTTACCAGCCCGCCCATTGTCCAGCAACCCACCTACCAACCTCCAGTTTACGCGCCTAACCCACTGTCAACCTACCCAACACCTATAGTCCATAACTATGCCCTAACCAATCCCGCACTCCCTGCCCCGCCAACTAAGAAACCCTACACAGGAAACCACCCCTTTTGCCCAACCTGTAGACTTCACCACCCACCTCAAGTCCCATGTCGACTTTGTAACCGATGTGGCCGCGCTGGTCACCTTGCAGAAAACTGTAGAGTCCTTCCCGCCAATCCAATTGCGCCAACACCACCAGTCTACCCGCAGAACCCACAACCAACCTACCAAAACCCACGACCCAGATCGTGCTTCAACTGCGGTGATCCCAGTCATTTCCGGAACGCATGCCCGAGGCTACAAGTTCAGATTACGCAAGCGAATCCGGTGAACCAGATTTCGAACCAAGTGACACGCGGACGAGCTTTTAACATAACCGCGCACCAAGCGCAAGCGAATAATGACGTAGTTAATGGTACATTTTTGCTTAACGGATTTTATGCTTCTGTACTTTTTGATACTGGCGCCGATCGAAGTTTTATCTCTCGCGCTTTTGAGCAGAAGCTTGCGCGACCCGCGCAACGATTTAAAAGAAAATTTTTCAGTTGAATTGGCTAATGGCGAAACTGTTTTAATTAACTCAGTGATTAAAGATTGCACGCTTAACCTTAACGAAAACGATTTTCTGATCGACCTCATCCCCATGCCTCTTGGAAGCTTTGATGTTATCATTGGTATGGACTGGCTTACGCATAATCGCGCCGAAGTTATTTGCGCCAAGAAGATGATTCGCATACCTCGAGAAAATGGTGATCTTCATATCTACGGCGAGAAACCCTCCCGCGGTCTTAAACTTATGTCTTGCGCCGAAGCCCGAAGGCTCATGCGGAAAAGGTGTATTGCATTCTTAGCCCATGTGGTTAAACCTGCTGAAGAAAAGAAGCTTCGCGATATCCCTGTTGTGCGTGATTTCCCTGAAGTTTTTCCTGATGATCTTCCTGGTATCCCTCCCGCTCGTGAAGTCGAGTTTCGTGTTGATCTTGTCCCTGGTGCTTCCCCCGTAGCTAAATCTCATTACCGTCTTGCGCCCGCTGAAATGCAAGAATTGGCAAGCCAACTTCAAGAGTTGACTGCTAAAGGATTCATCCGCCCTAGCTCTTCGCCCTGGGGTGCTCCGGTGTTGTTCGTTAAAAAGAAAGATGGATCGTTTCGCATGTGTATTGATTACCGCGAGTTAAACAAACTCACCATTAAAAACCGGTATCCCTTACCGCGCATTGACGACCTCTTTGATCAACTCCAAGGTGCCTCTTGTTTTTCCAAGATCGATCTCCGTTCTGGTTATCACCAGTTGCGCATCCGCGATGAAGATGTTCCGAAGACTGCTTTTCGAACTCGTTATGGCCATTTTGAATTCTTGGTCATGTCCTTCGGTTTAACCAACGCACCCGCCGTTTTCATGGATCTAATGAATCGGGTGTGTAGGCCTTTCTTGGATAAATTCGTGATTGTGTTTATCGATGATGTTCTGGTGTATTCTAAGACCAAGGCCGAGCATGAGCAACATCTTCGGTTGGTGTTGCAAAAGCTTCGAACTGAGCAACTCTATGCTAAGCTTTCCAAGTGTGAATTCTGGTCTGATGAAGTACAGTTTCTTGGCCATGTTGTGAACAAGATGGGTATTCATGTCGACCCATCCAAAATTGAAGCAATCAAGAACTGGATTACGCCGACCACTCCTACCGAGATCCGTTCCTTTCTAGGCTTAGCTGGTTATTACCGGCGCTTCATTTCGAACTTCTGGAAGATCGCTTTGCCTCTAACAGCTCTAACGCACAAAGGTAAACCGTACATTTGGGGCTCGAAGCAAGAAGAAGCCTTTCTAACGCTCAAGCGTTTGTTGTGTGAAGCTCCTGTCCTTGCGCTACCTGAGGGTAATGATGATTTTGTCGTGTATTGCGATGCATCCAACCAAGGTCTCGGTTGTGTTCTTATGCAACGAGGCAAGGTTATCGCTTACGCATCAAGGCAACTCAAGGTTCACGAGAAGAATTATACAACTCACGACCTCGAACTAGGCGCAGTTGTTTTTGCCTTGAAGATCTGGAGACACTACCTTTATGGTACTAAGTGTATCCTTTACACCGACCATAAAAGCCTTCAGCATATTTTTGATCAGAAGGAACTTAACATGAGGCAACGCCGATGGAACGAACTCATCAGCGATTACGATTGTGAGATCCGGTATCATCCTGGTAAGGCTAATGTGGTAGCCGATGCGCTCAGCCGAAAACCCTGCCAGCTTAACTGTATCTTGCCGCGCACGCAGCTTCACTTCGCGCCGATCCAAAGCAACCTTGAATCGCGCATTCGTGACGCGCAGCGCGCATCCATCAGTAATGGTAACCTTCGCGCCGAGTTAGCGTGTGGCGCGGAAGCACATTTTGTGCCCAATCTGAGTGGGATTCTCTGCTATCTTAATCGCATCTGGATTCCCTATGATGAGAATCTCTTCGCGCTGATATCCTGAGTGAAGCGCACAAATCTCGGTATTCCGTTCATCCTGGCGCTGATAAGATGTACAGGGATTTGCGCATTACTTATTGGTGGCCCGGTATGAAAAAGGATATTGCTGTGTTCGTAGCTAAATGCCTTACTTGTTCTAAGGTAAAAGCTGAACACCAACGCCCATCTGGTTTGCTCGAACAACCAGAAATTCCTACGTGGAAATGGGAAGGTATAGCGATGGACTTTATTACCAAGTTACCTTTGACAGCAAGCAAACATGATAGCATTTGGGTAATAGTGGATCGTTTGACTAAGTCTGCTCACTTTCTGCCCATTCGTGAAAACTACCGTGTTGAGCAACTCGCGCAGCTTTATGTCAAGGAAATTGTCTGCCGCCATGGCACTCCTTTGAGCATCATATCCGATCGCGATGGCCGTTTTATATCTCGCTTTTGGAAATCTCTCCAATCTGCGCTAGGAACTCGCTTGGACATGAGTACGGCATATCATCCTCAGACTGACGGTCAGTCTGAGCGAACTATTCAAACTCTTGAGGATATGCTCCGATCTAGTGTTCTTGATTTTGGAGGTAATTGGGATTCGCACCTGCCTTTGATCGAGTTCTCTTATAATAACAGCTATCATTCCAGTATCGGTATGGCCCCATTTGAAGCACTTTACGGTCGTAAGTGCCGCTCCCCGATTTGTTGGAGCGAAGTGGGAGAAGCTCAAATCACAGGACCCGAACTTGTTCAAGAGACAACCGATAAAATCGCCAAGATCCGTGATCATCTGCTGACTGCCAGAAGCCGACAGAAGAGTTACGCAGATCGCAGGCGAAAGCCTCTCGAATTTCAAGTTGGTGATCTTGTTCTCCTCAAAGTGTCTCCCTGGAAGGGTGTTGTCCGCTTTGGGAAGAAAGGTAAGCTTGCTCCTCGATATGTTGGACCATTTAAGATTCTCGCGCGTGTAGGAAAAGTTGCCTACAGACTTGACCTGCCGCCCGCGCTCAGTAATGTGCATCCAACGTTCCATGTATCCAATCTCAAGAAGTGTTTAGCCGACGAGAACCTTCACATTCCACTTGATGAAGTTCAAGTTGATGAATCCATGCATTTCGTTGAGAAGCCTGTTGAGATTATGGATCGCGAGGTTAAGCAAACCAAGCGCAGTCGCATCCCTATCGTGAAAGTTCGCTGGGAGTCCAAGCGTGGAGCCGAGTTTACATGGGAAAGGGAAGATCAAATGAAAATCAAGTACCCGCACCTGTTCTCTGCGCAACCTACTTCGAGATAAATTTCGGGACGAAATTTCTTAAAGTAGGGGAGACTGTGACATCTGCCCCGATCCGACCTGACCCAGGTACCCGTTTCTCTGATCCGATCTCTTTCTTTTATGATTTAATATTTATTTATACTTATATTTTACTTTTAATAATAATAATATATTTTCCTTTCCGCCTCTTTCTCTCTCTTTCTTTCCGCCGTCCCGTCCCTCTTCTTCTCTCTTTCCGCCTTCTTTTCCCTCTTGTCGCCGTCCCGCCCTTAAGCCTTGAACCCCTAACTGTCCTTTGTTCCTTCCCGCCTAAGGTTGTCTGCGCAGCTCCACGCGCCAGACTCCTTACAAGGAAGCCTGCGTGAAGACCACCTGTTACTGCGATACGCGAGACGAACTGTCCCCGCAGCGCGCTAAGGATTTTAGTTCTTCCCGCGGCGCGCTATGGATACCGTTCTTCCCGCGATGCGCTAAGGAATATAGTTCTTCTCGCGACGCGCTTAGAATTGAAGTTCTTCCCGCGGCGCGCTTAGAAATGTAGTTCTTCCCGCGACGCGTTAAGGTTGGTTCTGTCTGCTTTCGCGCTCGCGCACTCTTGACCTTCTGTGTCTGCCTTCGCGCTCAAGCTTTCTCGCGCTATGTCTTGAGTCTTTTCTTCTGTTTAATCCAGCCGTTTACCTTTTGTGTTGTCTTATCTTCTGTGCTGTTGACCTGACCTATCTTATGTCTGAAAAGCCACTTTTGGCGCAGCATGCGCACCAACCCCATTGGTTGACAGAAAAAGTGACTGACATTATCTTTTGAGATCTGCTTTTTCCATGCTTGACCAGTACCTTTATCTGACCCGCCCATGCCTGTTTACTGTTCCCTGTCAGCTTTTCCTTTGCCCCCTGCAGCTGCCATATCTTTTGATATCTTTTGCTTTTGGAATCTTTTACTTTTTGGAGATCTTTTCCCCTTTTCTAGGGATTGTGTTCCCTAGGGTTTCCCTATAAATAATAATGTTAATTTCCTAACACTACACACACAAAGCACTTAAACTCTCCTGTTCTCTCTTGCTCCTTGCCGTTGTTCTTCCTCTGCCGTCTCCTCTCTCTTTGCCTTCGTCTTCTATCCTGTTCTGCCCTGCTTTTCCGGTAATATATATATTATATATAATAATTTACTTATTAATTATGCTAACTTATAATCAAGACTTAAAACAAATCATTAAAACAATAATCTTATTTATAGGTTAACTTGTGCTTGTTTAAAGTTGGTTCTTGCTTTATCTTACACCGCATCGTTTATCATGTGAGTAATCTCGTACCTAATCCCTTTTTGCTTTTAATGTTTTGGGATGTTCATGTGTTCATACAAACTTAGAGTCTTAAACTGTTTATGAACTTTTGTCGCGCAGTATCCCATGTGTTGAGGACGTAGACTTGGCTGTTTATTTGTATGTGTGGATCATTAACCGTCTTGTCGGTCTATTCCGCAGTTCTCATGGTACCATTAGATGAACACGGGAGAACTATCGTTTATGATTTTCTCTTTTGTTTACACTTGCACAGTCTTTCTTGTTTGTGAGCTCAATTGTGAGCACTGGCAGTCTATGAGTATGAATCTTAGAGTTGGTCCCGATCGGATTACACTCTTGTTGAAAACCAGACATACACATGTTGCGCGCAGATTTATTGTTATCTATGTATTGTACTAAACTTGATTTCTCACCAGCACGCAAGTGTTTGACGTTTATTTTAACACATGTTCAGGTTTGCAGTAGCTGTTTTGGAGCTCGATGACACGTAGGAAGTTTTCTTTATTTTGGACCTAGATTAAAATGTATCAAGACAAGTTATTGCTGTTCGAATATTATGATTTATAATATATTGATTTATGATTATTTATGTTATCTTATGTACCTTGCGCGTGCGCGAATGAATGTATTTATTAAATATTGACACCCAATAGTGTCACGAGTAATGAAACAATATGTGGCGCCCCGATGTATAATCCGCCTTTGGTCGGGGTGTTACAACAAGTGTATCCGTGGATCGATACTTGGTTCTTACTTGTACTATTCTACATATACGATATGCAAACTTGCCTATTTGTGTGTGGTTTAGTTAAGATAAAAATCATTTTTATAAATTTAAAACAAGAAATTTTGTGAAATAAATCTTTTGAAAAACTTAACACCTTTTCTACCATATCCACATCGCATCAACAAGAGATCAAGTTTTAGACTAAGATTAAAGCCCATGAAAAATGGTATACAAAGGAAAACCTAAGTTGGTTGACCGGAGATCATACGATCTAAGTTCAATAGGATAACCTAATAATATATCTAAAGGGTGGTCACTTTAGGGGCATAACTTATGCATAATTTGATGTATAGCTAATATGTGTATCCTCCTAAATTATAAAGGAGTCTAATTTACTATTAATTACACCAACCAAAGAAACATAGCATATTTTTTTCTTCCACGAATAATTAGAGGGAGTACTCTCTAAACTTCAAATTCATCTATCCAAGTTCTAATACACTAATCTACCTGCTGTAACCTCGGGTGCGTGGCCTTCTTTGGCAGTGCATACTGCTTCGGTCGTCGTACTATGGGAGACCTTATCTCTGTTTTAAGGGACCCATGCTTAACACGAATCCTCAACCAGAACCATCAACATTTTGCTTGTTTTTTTTTGTAGTCAAGGTGTTTAGTCGAAGACCAAATGTGATGAACACACAAGACAATGATACTATATGAAGACTTGTTAAACTACCCACTAAAGACTTTGGATCATATCAATTTTAAATATAAAATTTTGTTTTTATTCAGTTTTATAAACGGTATAGTACTACTTTATTTATCTTGTATAACGAGAGTATCTTTATACATATTTTATTTTTAATAAAAAATAACCCATGTGCTACATAATGTACATTAAAAAAAAACTTTTGGATGTTGATACTAAAAGTTTGTTCTTGATCTATAACTGATATGTGGTTAAAACAAATCTAACATTTTGTTAATTGGAAAAGAAAATGTAGTTGAAAAAACAAGTGAGCTTTTGCAATCCTATTCTTGCATTTGTTAACTTATACATTTTATCTTAAATAAATATATAAACAAAATCTCTTTATACTCGCTCAAGACACTATATTACTTTATTTGTAAATAAAGGTTTCTCATGTATTTTACCCGAATTCATGGTTATGGGTCTCACCAAACCTAAATTGCACTTAAGCAGGTTATAACATCCCGTAAATTTAAAAATCATTAATATTAGATAAAAAAATCCAAAATAAAGATATACTAAAAACTAATATCCAATTAAAAAAATATTATTTGTAATTCAAAACAATTTTATAGTAAAAAAAAAAAGGAAATTTTATTTCAAAGAATATAGGTTGTTACAAACAAAATAAGCAAAATCATTACAAATGAAGGTGTTACAATCAATAGTTGAAATACATGCCTTGTATGTATGATACAATAAATAATTTAGACATGATCGCCTAGTAAATATGGTATAATCGTATCATCATAGAGATAAGTTGTAAATAAGATTCCATAAGCTTTGTCGATATTATTGGCTAAATTCATTATGGTTTATGTTGTCTTGTTTGGATTGGATTCTACGATGGAAGGCTTAGGATATTTATATGAACTTCCAAGCTAGTCATTTAGCCAAAACCGCAGCATTGTACATTATACTAAAAGCCTTCTCAGTGCATTTCTTGAACTTTACCGGATCGATGAGCCCTTTCTCGGTTCCAACCGCAACCCTTAACTGATCCATGTAACTCATTACAGTCACCGTAAGACTCTGCGAAGCGGTTAGCGTCAAAGAAAGATTAGTTCTTTGTTTGAGAAACGCGCACAACATGGAGAACCAAAATCTAGCAAATGCAAGATATAAACAATGGTACCTGTGGAACATTGACAACCATAAAATACAAGCCTTTAACGGGTTGATTGGCAAGGGTCATCTTTTCGACTGGCCCGATCAAATTTGATACCGTCATGCTTGAATTCTTCAACGTGTTGTGAATGTATTCAGCTGTCGCCTTTATAAGCATCATCACAATATTTTAGTGCAACTGAATTTCAAATATATATATGGTGATAATATAGTAGATACGAATACCTCTGGTCCTCTATATTTTCTCACAGATTCAAGTAACATTCCAGTGAGATAAATCGCAGACGAGTTTCTCTTACTCTTGATGATATTTTGTGTCTCTTGAACGAATTTTAGGGGATCTAAAGACTGATCAGATTGGTTTAGTTTCGGCAATGAAACATGCAAGAAACCGAACTGGTTTCCCCACTGAACTTGTGCTTCTTGGTTTTGAACCATCTCATTCACCGACCTGTAACCACCAATAGATCTAGTGTTTAGCAACACTAATGCTGTGGTCCTTGCATTTTTTTCTTTTTCACATGCTGCTTCCATGTATAGTCTTGTCCCGAGGAAAATTATTCCGGTAATCACATCGTTTATCGTCTGTTCAGAAACAAATTATTGCTTAGAAATGTCACACGCATCGGATATGGTGGACAAATACATTTTACGCGATGCCATAATTATGGTAAAAACATATCTAATCACTAGTATTTTTGTTTACATATTGTGTACACTATTAGAAAGTAAACATGTATGTACGGGTTACTAAACTTCATAATGCATGCATTAGTCACTCGTCAATGCATCATCGTATTCACCGGTGTGTTCATGATGGTTGTGTTCACCGCTGCTGATCGAACATGCGAAGTTTTTTGTTTTTTATTTTTTTATGTTATTATGAAAATGACCCTAAATAAATTAAAGGTAGTCGGTATCTGAACAAATGTGTTGTGTGTATATATTATTAATTTAGTTGGTGAACATATAGATATACCATACCAGTGAACATTTATGTTAATGTTATCATAGCAAATGGGAACTAATGGGCATCCTAGCCCCACCACCTGATCCACCCCTACTAATAACACTCCCCCTCAAAATTATATAATATCTTTGAAATAAATGATTGATAAACGCTAGTAAAAAGAAGTGTTTTGATAAACCATTAAACAAGCTTCCACCTTAGCATATAATTCTTTAAATACGATAAATAAAAAATTAAAATGCAAGTCACATAAATATAAGATACAATATGTGAAAACTAGGAAACCTAAATACACACAAGCATATATATTATCCAAGTTTACGATATATGAATATTATCATAAACATATAAAGTTTCATACTTTCATGATTAGATATTTAGATGTCTTATTTATATAAGGGGGTGTAATTTTGTTATTGTATATACAGCAATTGGGTCCCATATATTTTTTTGAGCGCTCGAATGAGACCCATCAACCGTTGCCACATTATTATTAATTCGATCTATTGGGTGGTGTGACATTATTACACTATCTGATCGGTTGATAAAAACAATTAATTCGCTGTGTGAATTTAATATTCCACGTAGTGTTTAACAATTTTTTCTTCTTCTTATGAAGATTTATTAAGTATTTAATAATGGGTATAATAAAACTAAAAAATCATCTTTATTAGTTGTCACACCCAAACCGGCCTACCTTCTAAAATATCTACCCAAAACTTGTAATCTCTTAATTCAAAAAGGAATATTATTTCAACAGGTTTTTTTTAAAGATTCAAAATACTTTATTTAAAAAAAAACCTCTATAGAATTTTTTTTTTTAAAGTTTTAAACGGAAAACACTTTGCATTAAAAAAAATCATTTCTCTAACAAGTATTTTTATTTTTTAATAATACATAAACTTTTTTTTTATCTCATGACCTTCTATTCACACGTTAACCACTTCCTTATCACCCTATCAAGGTGAGAATGACTAATAAAACTTGTAGAGAGTGGTAATTTAGGGTTTTAGGGTGTTTTGAGTGAACAAGAGAGAAATGCAGTGATTTTTCTGTATATTTGAAAAGTTAATGTTCACATCCTATAATATTTTAATATATTTTGAAAGTGATCGTGAGTGAAATAAAAACAAATGGTAATGATATAAGAATAAAAAGTGTAATTTAGTTAAAATGAAAGAGAAAATATAATTGATTTTAAGTGAAATTTTAGATTTGAAGATAGATGATTGGACGTGAATGCTCTAACATGTATTTAATAACAATAAGTCAACTAATTATGTGAGAAAACTTACAATACTCGATAACTTATTTGTGTCACCCATCTAAATCAAATGTATGAACAGTCTTTCGTTTATGTAACCCATCTGTCGTTCTAATGTGTAACCTTCTGTATCAAAAGCTACCTCAATTTTCATACAAAATCCTTATCACGAAGCATATAATCATTCAATCTAATGCCGGTCACTATCTCAATCTATTTTGTTAGACTCAGTGTAATAACTATATACGTAAGACATGCCATTGATCTATAAAATGTAAAATCATTCAGGAGCCGATTCCTAAAAATATGTCAAACAAATGATGAAGATATACATGATAAAATCAAAGAATTAGACATGTTAAATACAACAATATATTAATTAAGGGGGTGTCAAACATCAAATGTTATACACATACTTTAAGATAATTGTTGTTAACATTAATCAAAAGTTGTATAAACTAGAAGAGCATAACATTTTGATACCGTAACACAAAATATCATTACTAGTCTACTTATTAGAAATTAATAAGATGTATAATAAATGTGTCATGACTCACGCATGAAAAAATCACACACACACGCATGTTTGTGTAATTTTGAATCTTTGTATAATGTGATGTGCATATAGATCTGATATGATGCAAGATCTTTAACTATACCTCTTGTCATAGAGAAAATCCATAGACCGGCTAATAATGGCCGTGTTAATACTAAATAATGACACTATAAGAAAGCTGTTTGTTGAAAATAAACGTTAGCGTGACCACCCATGAACAAGAGATTCTTTCATAAATTTCTAAATGGGTTGCCCCCATTTAATTACTCTCAACTTTCACTCTTCGGCCAGAAACATTCCTTCATAATTTATTAGCTAACTTGAAACATAATTAATTTGATAATTTTTTGAAATGGCTTGAAAGTGCTAGAAAAAAATAAGGTGATAGTTGAAAGTGGTGGTAAATTTTTCGTTAGTTGAGAGCATTCCCAACCAACAAGTAAAAACTGAGAGTATTTAAATCCAATATCCCTAATTTAAAACACCGACCCAAACCAATGTCATATCTATCTAACTATGTAAGCATGCTTTTCACAAAAAACTATATGCGGGTTAACCTTTATACTAAAAGGACTTGACAAATAAATAAGTTAAAAAGACATGTGGAATAGATTCATACCACTTGAAGGCTGGACTTAATTTTCTTAACTTGATCCAAGGAGAATGTCATTGACATTATATTAATCGGGCGAAACTCCACCCCTTGTTCCCCGGAACGTATCGGGGTCTGATTATCTTCCAAGAAACTACTTTTCAAAATGCTCCAACCGAAATCCAAAACCGTGTTTATTGCACCACTTAATGCATGCGGCACAACACTCATTAGGCTCTTAATTTCATTGTCTTGTTTAGTGGATTTTTGAAAGTTGGGAAATGTCAAGGGGAGAGAAGGATTATCTGCTCTTTGTAGACATGAAAGAAGAGCACCCATAAGAGAGAAACCATCACCAAGTGCATGGTGAAGCTTGAACACTAGGCTTCCAGATGCATTGCTTGTTGGGTACTTGAAGATGTGAACTTCCCACAATGGCCTTGTTTGTGGGAGTGGATCCATTGCTATTTTTGATAGGTAATCGTTGAAAATATGATCATAAGACTCTAGTGATAGTCCTTCTGGAAAAAGTGGGACTTTGATATGGTCTTCCCCCTTCACTTCAACTCTCTTCCAAAGCTTGCCTCCTTCTCCATCTTTAACCTGTTAATACAATCAACAATGGCGAATATGTAAACTGGTCAACTATGCACGCACCGTCTGAACATCACATCGATTCAAACGGCTGTCCATATAGTGAATGATGGCCGTTTTGACCAAAACATTTATTTGATATTGCATAGGGTCCGAAAAGAGGTCAGACGGCCGTTTTGGACAGAAATTTTCAAATTTTGACAATCTACTGTCAGAACCTCCGTTCAAATATTGGCTAGACATCTGTTTTAACCAAAAAAAATTCAAAGTTTGACTTTTTTGGTTTAAAATGTCAGTCTTGGAGTTTTATGGATGGCCGTTTGATGGTGAGAAATCAAATAACGGTGGCGCAGCTATAGCATGAGTTGTATGCCAACTTGGGTTTTAATGATTAATAAAGAAGTACAGAATAAATACTATATTTGAAGTTCAATAGATCATAATGAGTCAAAATCAAGAAGTCATTCTCTATCACATGAATTTATACAAATAGTACACAGTATACAGATATATAATTTGATTGCTTGTTACTTTTTTCAGTTTTGTTGGTCACTACCAAACAAACATAACCCATGCAGTACCACTGAATAAACTTGAAAAGAGATAATAATGTGAAATCTCCTGGAAATTAACTAGACATCCATACGCTGAAATAGAACATTTCGGCTCATTTTTAGTGTAAAAATGAGCCGAAATGTTCTAGTTTTTGAATAATAATGAGCATCATCAAGATCAAGAGAGAGTAGTACCATAATGGAAGAAAACCGAGGGTTTATGGGTAGAAAGACATTGTTGATGAGTGCAAGGCTTGAAGAGTCATCAATGGGGTTCTCAAACTCCAAGATGCTAATGACCGAAACCGAAAGCGCCGAGCTATTGAAGTACTGGCCGGTTGGGCTCACCGGCTCTGACATTTTCGCATCCTCCACACATCCTACATTCACCTTCAACTCCATATTTTCTCACTATGTGTACGTGTTTTGCTGCTAAATAGTATTCTGCTTGATAAGTAATTGTTGCTCCTTAACATAAAAAAGTGTCATGAGATATATATAGCAGTGTGTTGTAATAGATTTTTTTATGATAACAATTGACTTTGTTATGGTGAAGGCTCATAGTTAAGGGTGGCACATGCGTAGTAGGTGCCGCCCAATTAAAGCAATACGTTTACGGTTCCATGGAAACATTTAATACGGGACTGGAAGATTTCATTTACTCGTTCCTTTATTAATGTTTTTTTAACTAGATTCATAGATTTTCATAAATTCAGTTCAAATTGTAGAAAGTTATCGTCAAGCGTGGTCTTGTTGTTCATGGGTGTCCACTGGGCTTTCGACCCGTCGATACTTATTTTGACGATTTATGTGGTGATCATTTTTAGTCATATAGAGTTTCATTACAAAAGAGTAAAATTATGCAACAATGAAAAGAAACTTAAATTTGTTGTGAAACAATAACCTATTAGCAACCAATATTCATAGTAGATAAACATAAGAAAATAATATAGAGAGAGGTAATATAGAATGATGGATGGGAGGAGTCTTTTCATTGAGTATCTCTAATACCAAATACAAGAGGCACTATTTATAGGACTAGAACATTAATACAACATAAATAATTATGTAAGTTATGTATGTGGAAAGTCACCATATTATGGATCATTCATAACACTCCCCCTTGACTATCCACATAATGTGATACGCTTAGTGATGTTGCCTCATTAAAAACCTTGCTAGGTAAACCCAGTGGGATAAAACCATAGCTAAGGGAAAAAGAGTGCAACGCGTATAATGCTCCCCCTCATTTATATATCCTTTAAGTGACGGAGTCTGATCTTCTGTGAAAGTCTATCTAAGATTTTGGAGTTGATAATTCACCACTTGATCTTGTAGTGTACACTTTCTTATTCGGTGGAATGATGTACTATCTTCATGTAAGACTTTCTCATCTTGTAATAAGTAATTTGTAATGCGTCTTCTTGTAATTAAGTACCACAACATCCATCACTTTGTTATATTACATTCCCTGCATTAATACGACTAACCAAACCTTTTGACGGGTTAGAAAAATATAAATCAAATATTACATACCTTGCATGTATCAAAATCTTTGTTTAGATTTTCGGTGTCTCTTCACTTGAAAAAAATTATATCTTATTAATAAATAAATAATATGTGTAGTTATGTATAGCTAGCAAAAATATTGCATAAATTGCAATAAACTATGGTACTTCTTAACCAAGAATTTCTATTTAGAATAAGAGAAATTTGTTCTATATGAGATGAATTTCATATGTATTAAATGTTTCAACATCTTCTATATGAAGTTTGATTGCTATAAAAATATCACTATACAAATGCTTTACACGCATATCATCTCTTTATGGGATACAATGTAATCATCAACATGATTTTAAAATGTTCAAAAAATGGATCGAATATATCATATTCGTATCTCTTTTCCCGAGATAATCACCGAGTTGATTATAACATGTCTGACTCGGCTATATTAGTTCACATTAGAATCTGTTAACTTCATATAGCAAATTTCTTTAGCTTTTGTTTAAATGCTTCATGCGTGTATAATTTGTCATGGATTTCCTTTCATGTTGACCAATCATGTATAAAATTTACTCTTCAAGAGTTTTGCATATAAACTTCATCTTTTTACCACATCATTTTCTATATCATATTCAAAGATACTATCAACAATTATCTTATTTTCATTTCATATTGCAGAATTTATATATATAGTGTATTGAATATCACCATATGCTTAGTGATGCATAAAAATTACATCATTAAATTGTTTACTTTTAAGCAATGAATCATCTTAAGAAACTCGCAAGGAGTCTCATTTGAATTTTATTCATCATAGCATACAAGAATAAAAATGTGCTCGGATTCAATTTATATATTGTAGTTATATTGTTCTCAAGAACTTTATACGATTTTGGCAACTTAAATCCTTTGGAGATTTCATATAAATTTCATTTTAAATATATATGCACATATTAAATCTCTCTTGTATCACCCGATTAAACTTGTTGCGTCCTCCATTAAAGAATAAGTCCTTCTCATAATTAATTAGGAGTTTTTCAGAAAATACTTTTTGTCACCATTTGTGCTTTATATTTCATAATGTCACATTTCTAGGCTTCGGCACAAAGGCTCATTTGTATCTAACGTATTTTACAACCGTTATTTATAGGGACCAATTGCCCAAAACATCTAGATTCGTGAGAGATTTCATTTTTGCCTCACTTGTGTCTTTTTCTTTTTATTCATTCAAATTTCATTTATCTGCGGAACTTAATTCTTGATCCTCATCTTTTCCATTATTTCAAGCGCTATACAAAATTATCAACGACGTCGATTTTCTGTCGGTTCCACATATTTTCAGACATGATATAATATATTGAGATCTCTTTATTCAGGTACCTTAGGTTCTTCTGGAACCATCATGTCTAATGTCTCTTCAGGAAACCCTTTTATTATACCTCGACTTGACCATTTTAATTACCTGCTCCATTTTCGAGGATTTTTATTATGTGAACCGAATCGTCTACCATGCTTCAGGTATGCCATAGACTTATCAAAAATATATTATTGTCCTTCAGGGACACTAATCTTACTCGGAGCACTAGCAGTTGGTATATGTGACTTTGTTAGTCACTCTATTTAGGTTAGTGAATGCATATGGTAGTTAATTCGCTAATTGTTGTAAATGAATGATCGTTTTAACTTCTTGCTTGCACTTTACAACTTGAGGATCAACATAATGATAATTCATTACAACCTTTTAATTTTCAAACTGCTTCTTATTTCCCCCTTATGTTGGAAATATTATTTTGTTTAAGTAAAATCAATATTAAGTCGTAAACGAATGTCACGTTGATGACTCTATATACATAATTATCAATACTTTTCCATATCAACATATATTCCCAACCTTCCTTGATGTCTCGTGTTTGTGCATTATGGAGGAGTAATTACAATGTATATTGCACTTTTAAAAACTATAAATGGGAAGTATTTGGTTCCCGATCGAAAACCAATTGTAATGGGGATAAAGTATTATGACTTATTGGCCTTATGTGAATTAATATTACCTTGTGTAAAAAACACATGTTCCAATAAACAAATATGAACTTTTACTCTCATAATTATTGGATTTGTATTTAATCAAAGTCGTTTGTTCATCACCTTCGACAAAAAAATTTTATTTTGTAACAATATTCATCAGATATTGTTTAATACTTATTCCAATAATCATTAGTAATATTGGAATTAAGATCACCGCTAGAATAGTGTGCTTGCTATTAGCTAAGTCACACGTCACACAAACTTCAGGTTGCAAATTTGATAACCATTTAGATGATGCATCGATTTAAAAACACTAAATGGTATCATGTCGGGATATACATATATCATTTTCATAGTATATTAGAGATTTATACCCAACTTCGTTGGTTAACAATTAACTTCCCCTTGAGAACAAACATTCTATGTTTAATTACCATGAAGAAGCTTTTGGTTCTCCATAAATTCACATCATCAATGACTCGGAATGGTCAAACCGGTCAAGCCAATATAATGAAAAATCATGATCCATAATTTTCCAGCTTATGATCATATATGTTTTAGTTTAACTTGTGTTTGTTTAATACACGACAGAAAATTGAGAGAATAGTGATCATCACTTTAAACATTCATGTTAAAATACGTTTCCTGTGTTTTATTCTTGTATAATCACTCACTTAGTGTGCCATTTCTTGTGGTCAATAGTAACATGGTTGATCTCATTATCAACGCGTGGTCAATATGATTTCCTCATTTACCATAATCGTGACCTTTATAATGATCATTGTATAAACATCACATTATTAACATAGTTGATCTCATTATTAACATGAGCATCATAACAATTTTTAATTATCATGATCATAGACTTTACACGATTATAACATAACATTCACATCAAGGAATGGATTATTAGCCAAATTTTCATGGTGGCATCATTACACTTTCTATATTTATGTATATGATCGTGACCTTTACACCGATCATTTTTATGTTCACATCCTTTTCAGGAATGTATTAGAACCATAAAACATTCATCTTATTGTTATTTTAAACCTTTTTTTTCACTTATTTGACAATAATGCTACTTCATGAGCATATACGAGGTTTAATAAATGAAAATTGTATTGTTAAACCTTTTCTTAGAAATGATATTCACACCAACTACTCTCAATTAAGAGGTAATTATGATCAAGTGATGCTCATTTGTCTTTTAATCTTCAATAGTAAGTTTATAAGTTTATAATGGGTTGTAAAGAGCAATGTCTTATATATAATCACAAAAATAATGATATGTATAAATTGGTCTTTTAATGGATGCATTCAAGACCCTTTAAAGACAAATTATATCATCTAATACAAATTAGTTAAATCATTTAATTCTAAATATGATAACGTACATCACAAAACGAATCATATGATGTCTATAATGTAATCACAACTATAAGAATGTTTCAATAAAAACCATATAATTTTAATATGTTTCTGATGCATCAAAATTTTTATCAGTGAGTGAGTGAATATAGAAACTGTTCGTGATGTATTGATAATAATGCATGTAATTTGTTCTTTATTTTTGGACTTGAATTAGGAAAATAAAAAACAGCCAAGTCTCAATAAGTGAACTTAACATCTTATACGTTTCATTAGATTTCATAAGTTCGTCAGTTATACAAATGAAATATATCTTGTCAAAGTGTTTTTTTATATATAATATATAATCAACAATAACAAATATATATTTAACACTTTAACTTAAATAACTATGTCAAAAATAAGATTTAAAAGCTTAAGATTCAATTATATATGACTTCGTCTACATTTGCAATATGAACTTTTCAAAGTATAGACCAATATGTATGTAGTTATACATGTTATTTATATATTCACAACTCTATGTTAAACCTAATACTTGAATTAAAACAAAAGCATTTACTTCATAAAGTACCAACTTAAGTTATATGTGTCATTTAAAACAGAAACCTAAATTATTTAAAAATAAGTTGTTGAAAATGTTTAAAAGAAAATGAACCGAAACTACCAATTTAAATGATATCTTTATCATCAGTTTAAGTGATTTAATTATAGAAGTCAAGGGCTTCACTTAATTAACAAGCCAAAACGCCAAACTAGTATGTGAAAGATTTAAAAAAAACCTTAAAAATAAAATCTCAAATTGTATGCATCATTTTGCGTGAGACTTATACCAACGATTTGTTCAACTGTTTAATACACAAATAACATCAGCTTCTTTCCCCATATAAGATCGTTCTTTTTAGCTATAATTTCTTGGTTGAAGCGTATAAAGCTAAATTCTTTATTAACATAAATAAATAGTCTGTGTTGTGTGAGAATCATTCCCACCTAGTATATATTGTGGTTGTGATAAATCTAATTTTTTAAAATTAATTGGAGTATAGGTTGTAATAAAATCCAAAATAATATTTATCTCAAAGTCAATTCTTAGTGTTGCAACCAAAACTGTTCCAGGCATCATTGTGTTTCTTCCATGAAAACTACATTAATTAGCATGATTAACTAAAATATTATAAATTCCAAACTTTATATTTGATAAAAAAAATTACCGTATATTACCTGGAAATTTCTTTAGTGGTGATATATAAAGTGTTTTTGGATGATAACAATAAATATAGATTTGAACTAGTGATTCAAAGATATAATAAAAACCCAAATTAATATAAAACTTATGAGAATATGATCGATTCAAAAGCAAATCGCGATGATTAAAAAATGGATTACAAATTAATAATTCTATAAAAATATCAAGTCATGTCATGTTTAAAATTCATACTAATTTTGATTTTCCAACATTTTCTTATCTGATAAAACTTAATCATAGTCCATAACTTTTAGTGATAAGTTCTAAAGTTTATTTAAGGGAAAAGGTGACGCAGATGGTTGTTGGATGATATCAATAAAAGAAGATTAAACTAGCCATTCCAGATAACAATATGCCAATATAGTAATACAAGATCAACAAATAAGAAATCAACGAAGTAAGACTTACTTGTAGGATATGATCCAACTTATTTGTAATATGATCCAAATCAAAAAGCAATTCGTGCTGATAACGTGTTGTGAAACAACAGCCTATTAGCAACCAACATTCATAGTAGATAAACATAAGAACATAATATAGAGAGAGGTAATATAGAATGATGGATGGGAGGAGTCTTTTCATTGAGTATCTCTAATACCAAATACAAGAGCCACTATTTATAGGACTAGAACATTAATACAACATAAATAATTATGTAAGTTATGTATGTGGAAAGTCACCACATTATGGATCATTCATAACAAAATTATTTATTTTTTGTTTAAACAATAGTTAGAATTTTTAAAATAAAAGTTTTACTTCTAAAATACAAATGTTATGTTATATAAATAAAATGTTATTAGACTAGTTTCACTTTAAACCTTTTGCCTATATGTGTAGTAAATATACATACATTAGTTTATGTCCTTTTTTATAATATTAAATGAGTTAATACCATATTAGTCATTATGATTATTCAAAATTTTATTTTCAATTCAAAAAGTATTTTAACCTTTCTTAATCATTTAGTTTCCATTATTCTTCCATTTTCATTCAATAACTTAACACTCTTAGGGGTTGTTCGGTACCGAGACATTAAGTGTTGAACCAATAAAAGATCCGAATGTGTAAGAGAATATACGCAAGTAGATGCTGAACAAATAAGTGTTTTTTGTTTAGACCTCTAAATTATAGTGCAAAAAGACAATTTTACTCCTCTAATGCTGATATATATTCGTTTAGTCGGGGCTCTTAATAACTGTACTAAATGACCAAACTTTCATTATAACCAACCAAAATATATCTTAAAACAAATTTTCATTATAACCAACCAAAACACGTCTTTAAACAAATTTTCATTATAACCAACCAAAATACATCTCGAAAATAGTTCAACATGGAACACTACTATAGAACCGCCTATTATCATCGGTCAAAAAGAAAACTTACAACAGTTTGAAGGCCAACCGTTAAAAAACATGTTATACATCCATAAGTAACTTAGTGCAACATGGAAAATTTCATTGAGAGGAATCAGCAAAGAAAAGAAAAGAAGGGTGTCAAGACATCTATATGACCAAGATGGCCATCTCACGAAGTGGATTCGAACCAATATCAAGCTACTTTCCTTTAGTAGATCTGTCATACCCCTCATTATAGACCGTTATAAAATGAAGAATTTTCCAAACCCGTTATAAATTAAAAGGAAGCTAGTGTTGTTTGTTGAACAAAAGTTTACACATAAGTTTTTAACGATTATTTCAAACGGGAGAAGTTTAACCGTTGGAATAAAATGTGAAGAACCATTAAAAATGAAGAATTCTCTAAACCCGTTGTAAATTACAAAACAATAAGCGTTGTAAATGAAAAAAAAAATTTATACACCGGTTTTTAATGAGTATTTCAAAGCGGTTAACAGTTTCAACATAATGAAACGATCATATTTACAAATAAACCGTTTTCTAATATTATGGTTTTGTGGGTAGACGTGTTATATTTTATATATAAACGCGTTATTTTATTCATGAGATATATTTTATATATAGACGCGTTATTTAATTCATGTTAGACAATCGATTAGCCTACTACTCTTAAATCTTTTGAGTTACCAAAATTAATTACAAAAATCTTTGATTTGAAAATTTAATAGATACTATAATTGCCTGGATGATTTTTGACGGTTAACTATTTTGAGTGAACTAAATGCTATAAAATGTATTTTACCTCGAGACTATTTAAGCTGTGTTATTTATACCGGTTACATGTAAACTGTGCTTTAAGTTCAACATTTTACACCGCTTTTTTATATTTTACCGTTGTGTTTCCTATTTAAAGTATAAAAAACATTGATTTGTTTTAAATCGTTGTATTTTGTATTAAAACAAGCAGTAAATATAGCGGTTACTTGTACACCGTTTTTAAAAGTTTAAAATAGTTACATATGTAATATATAATTACATATTGCATATCTTCGTATGTAATATGTATCCTTTAACTTGGATATTAATCTTTGTATCTAAGTTGGAAATTGAATCAAACCATATGTAATGCATGCCTTTATCGGCCTAACTGACAATTTTATTTGTGTTAACTAGATCAATTTGATTCGTTTTACCAAATTATTCTAGTTGACCATATCACGAGCTCGTTATACATGTAATTGTTTACATAAATTCAATTAAACCCGCAGTTAGTATCATCATACCAGCGCAAACGATACCCCCTTTGTTAATTTGATTATAATCATCTGCATCTAGTTGTTCGGGAACTCGTTAAAGCCGCCCTATTCTGCCATAATTAACCACTGTTCGATCGTTAATTGAGGTAACTGTTTATTGTATTGTGTTCGTCATCATCTGTTTAACATTAACCCTAAAATTTATTCAATCAACATCTAACAGATTAACGAATTTGATTTCTAGGGTTTTGTTCTTGATTTAGGGAAATTTTTGGGTGTGCAGATTATTACTGTTTTTGTTCTGGTTATAACCATCTAACACCCTAGCCCAGATGGCTAGGGTGGTTGGTGTTAAGGCATTTACTGGCTACCGACGCAGGTTCGAGTTCCGATGGCCGTAATTTTTGATTTTTTTTATTATTTTGTACTTTAATCCTTTTTTAGCTAATAATAATAACAACAAATGATAAATAAAATGTATTTTCATGAAAACCGACATATAAACTCATGGCATTCCCGAAACTTGATTTAAAACCGTATATATATATATATAGGGTTAGTTTCATTACAGAACTCCAAAAAACTTTAGAACTTTGAGAACTCATAACAACCAACTATTTTTTTAAATTTTTTTATATATTACAATTGTTAGAGAGTAGTTTTATCATATTTCTAAAATAAAGTTTTTATTACATATGTAAATCACAAGTTTACATATGTGTAAAATTTATGTAATAACAAACTTACATATGTGTAAACAAAAATTTAGATATGTGTAAAAACTAATATTTATAATTGTAATCGTAAAGATAGATATAAAAACTGATAAAACTACACTCAAATAACATGAATATACAAAATGTTTTATAAAAAATGTTAGTTATTAAGAGTTCCTTCAAGTTCTTAAATAATTTAAGAGTTCTGTAATGATATTCATCCTATATATATATATATATTAGTTATTAGAACTTTTAAAAATTTTAAAAGGTTTTCTTTTAAATATAAAATACATAATTAAATTTTATATTATATTATTTTTTACATGATAATTATGTGGTCAATATATTGTTATAAACAAATAATTATATCTTTATATTGTTTAGTACAACCATAAAACAAATAAAATAAATAATGTTTATAATTAAAAATGATTTTTTAGGTGATTATATACTTTATTAATCTTTATAAAAATAGTTTTTAAGACAATTATATTAAAAACTCTCAATCTCGAGTCATTATTAATATATTGTCCATTATTTTTATCTGTAGTTTTCCTTCAATTATTATTATTTAGGACTTTCTGTTGAATAATCTCGAGTGTGACATTTATTCTCTTGTCATTCTTAACGCATTTATTCGTTTGCTTATTGCTAAGGTGAGTATTTCACTCCCATTCTTTTACTTATTTTTAACTGTTTTGGGGGCATATGCGTTCGTAGTATTTTTTATTATATATAGTATTCAACCACAACTGCCTATCCTTGTGTGTTTATTAGTTTTCCAAACTTGCTATTTTCTTACTTGCTTTATTTGAACGCTATTTGCTTACTTCGGCAACCGATGTCCATTTTTATGGCATGGTTTAGTCCTTGCTTGGAAACCAAGTACATTTATATGGAATTGGTTGAACCCTTTCTTTATGGTTCGTATGATTGTTATGTGCTATGGCTTAACTTTATACCTCACAGGAACAGTATGCACTTTTACTTATTATTATTATTATAGTGTCTCAAATTTGGTGTTATACTGTAAGGCCCCGGCCCCGGTGCCCTACATTAGCGTTGGATTTACTCATAACACAGTTCTAAATATCATAGTTAATTAAAACTTTCGTGAAATAAATAAAACTTCAAACATTATTTGATACTTGTCTTAAAAACAGAACATAAATAGCTTATTTAAAATATCATGACAAAACGTCTTTGGATGCCAGTCCCTTTAATCCTGCCATGTGTCCTTCTCTGAAGTCAACTGCTTCAATATATTCACCTGCGTGCATACTAAAAGTCAGCTACATTGAGTGAGTTCTAGTTAGTACATGTAACATACAATACATCGATATACTTACTTATATACGCATCCGAATATACATATCACATACTTAGCTTTTTACCTTTCTTCATACTTTTATTCTTTCTTTAATACATACATATATACATACATTTCGTCCTATAACCTTCGCAGATATTATTAGGGTCTGTCCCCTACATTCGCATATATTATTAGGGTCTGTTCCCTACATTCGCATATATTATTATGGTATGTTCCCTTCATTCGCAGATATTATTAGGGTTTGTTCCCTACATTCGCACATATTATTAGGGTATGTTCCCTACATTCACTCTACCATACTTTCATACTAACATTCGTACAATTTCGCACATACCCCGCTTTATCATTCATACATACTCAGTTATATATTCTAACACTTGCTTTCCTTGGTGATACATGCAATATCCGAAGTTCGTTCACGTACCGACAAGCTTTCATTCATATTCACAATATAATATCAATCACATATATCATCCATGCATACACTTACCACTTAAGGTAAGTGTATTAACTAATCTCATTGAGTATGCACACAGCTCCGAAAACATAACAAGGAAATGGGGCTAGAAACTCACCTGAACTCGGTTACGTTCACCGTTAATGGTTATTCCTTTATTTAGCGGTGCGCGACTAACTTTATAACAACTACACGTATGAATTAACTATCACTATCCATATCGTGATTCTAGTTTAATTATAACCCTCAATGAACGGGGTTCCGGGGGCAGCGCCCCTGGCAGTAGGGTTCTTGGGGCGGCAGCCCCTAGCGGGGTCCAAGGGGCAAAGCCCCTGGTTGGGGTCGAGCTGCCAGGTCAGATTGGAAAAAATTATTGTAATTGGATCCTTTTATTTGAATTAAAAATTATATTAAAAATAAAAAAAATTATTATTTTATTTGCTAATTCATAAAGTTTGAGGGCTTCTTTGTAATTCATCCATTTTATTATAAGTCCAGAGACCTTTCTGTCATTATTTCAAAGTTTAATTCGTTATTCTGCTCTTTAACGAATGGGGCTCATAACGAATGGACTCATTTGTTACTTCATAACGAATGTGTTCTTTCATAACGATTGGACTGATTCGTTATCTATTAACGAATGGACTTCTATAACGCATGAACCATTATAACGAATGAACCTTCGTAGCGAATGGACTCTCATAACGAATTGGTCTTTATAACGAAATGTCCTTTACAACAAACTGGCCTTTTTAATGAACTGGCATTAACGAATGATCATAACGAACTGCTGCTAATTCATTATTTCTTCTTAACGAATGGGCATAACGAATTGCTGTTAATTCATTATTATTCCTTAACGAATGTGCATAACGAATTGTTGTTAATTTGTTATTGTTCCGTTAATGAATTAGGGTTAGGTCAAAATGTCAGGAACATTCTCTGACATTCCCTACTGTTCCGGCGCCGCTATTACCGGAAAAATGGGATCCCGCCGGAAAAGCAAGATCTCGCTTGTTTCACCACCGTTTTTCATCCCGTTCGATCCATATCTGAGCTAGGGTGATCCCTAAGCTCATCTTTTGATCGATTTATACCCGATTCCATCCGGATCTCGTGACTTTAACGGTTTAAGGTGGGGCTCGTCGTTTCGCGACTAGATATAGCGGGTTTGGATCCATACAATATCATACTATCATTACCTCGGGCCGGGAATAGATTCTTCTTCTTGGTTTCAGTTAGAGAAAGAGATATATGAGAGAGAGCTTAAGTGTGTGTTTTTGATGGTGTATGGAATGAGTGGAAATGAATGGATTATGGGTTAATTAAAATTTATATATCATGGGTCATGGGCTTAAGCCCATGGTCTTTCTCCTTTCCTTATTAACCCAAGCCCATTACCCATATTACTTACCCCAACACAAGCCCAACTCTTAAGTCATAACAATTTAATATTATTATTTTATTAACCGAACGGAAAATGGGATGTTACAAGTCCCCCCTCCCCAAAGAGGTTTCGTCCCCGAAACCTAACTATTACTTAAACAATCCCGAGTAAAACTTGAGCATCTCTTATTCAACTTCCCAAGCACCATCTGATCCCTTACGTTGCTTCCATATCACTTTCACCAAAGGAATACTTCTATGACGAAACTGCTTCTCCTTGTGTTCGTAGGTTGAGGTGTGACATTTGAATTGTATTTGGGTAAATCTGCGTCTGCATATATCATTGTGTTTTCATTCTTTACACAACTGACACCAGCCCACATGGCTGGTGTGTGATTTCTAATCGTTCAAGCCGGCCAGGGCGCGGGTTCGAGCCTCACCCCAACCCAGCTTTTCCTTTATTATTATTTTTTGTTGTTTTGTTAATGGTCAAAGTTTCACAAATATATAATAACTAATATTAAATATAAAATAAATTATATTTTTATTAAACCGACATACTAAAGTTTACGTTTTTGTCATTAACCTCGTTAAAGTTTCGTGTATATATATGTATTATATATAAGTATATCTATATAATTATATATATGCATGTATTATGAAAATATATTAATAATAAAACGCACATTATTTTATTAAAACCCGAATATCATTATTGACGTTTCTCGTCGTTAATCGTCTTTATAAATTTGCTTATATTAATTATATATAGGATTGATTTCGTTTGAGAACCATTTTGAGTTTTAAGAACTCGAAAGAACTCAATGTAACAAATTTTTTTTTTTGAATTTTTTTTACACATGTGTAATACGTAAGTGTAAGTGATGTATAAAAAATTACGGTATTTTTTTACACACCGAATCGACTTTTTACACATGTGTAACTAACGTTTAAACTTGTGTAATTATCAAAAATACTTATTCTCTCACCTACTTCATTTTTTAATTAAATTTAATCTCAGCCACATATTTCATATCATTTAATTAAATGTGTGGTTCAAAATTGAGTTCTTAAAGTTCTTAAAACTCACCATGGTTCTCAAAATAACCCTCCCCATTATATATATATATATATATATATATATATATATATATATATATATATATATATATATATATATATTATTCTTTTAAAATTGTAACAATCATATTTTAAACGTATTAATTATATTTATAAAATTAGATATCTCGTTAAATATTCCAAGATACATATTGTATAACAAATATATATTTTAACGTTGGTATTGAATTATTTAATGTATTACAAGTTATATTTTTATATGCACACATTTATAATTGATTTATATTTAACTAAATATTATTTATATAATTGTATAATGGTATTATATTCAAAACTAATAATAATGATTTCACAATAACAATAATGGTAGAGTTCAATCGATCAATCAATAACCATTCTAATCACAACATAACTCAAATCACATCGAAATCTTAATTAATCAAATCATGTTGAATCCCTTATAATTACTTTAATATTATATTATTAAACTATGAATCCTTGATGGTAAATTCTGAATGGTTTATCTTTCTCACATCATCATTTGTATTTTCATTCATTTAATCAGGTGAGTAATCACTCCCCATTTTACTTATTTTTAACCGTTTTGAGGACATATGTGTACTTTATCTATTTACCTCTTATTTAATACTCAATTTGCAATTGTCTGTCTTGTGTGTTTAACGATTTATACCTAACGTTGTATATGCTATATGATTTGCTTGAATACATGTCAAAGAGGTCCAACATATTCTCAGTCTAGTATGATCATACGTCCGTCGTGTTAGCCATCGTTCAGTTCATCTAACATCGTACTTACCGACATCATTATTTACTTGCTCATTGGTTAAATTAATTATCTCACTTGACACAGTTTGCATGTTTCTTTATATATTATATATTATATTTATATCTCACTTAACTGGTGTTTTACTCACTCTGCATATGTTGTTGACAAACCTTTCTATTTTATACGCATATTGTAACAACTCGGACTTTTCAGAACCTATAAACTCAACCCGTTTCGGTGTTCGGGTCATTTTATAAAAATATCGTGTTTATTGAAAAGATTAATTATTTATATATTGTTTAATTATATAACTATAACTATCTTACTTTGACAAGAATAACCCATATGATAAACTAGATATCCGTTTACCAAATCCGACCCACATTAGGTTTTCTTGAACCCGAATCCAATTAACAAATACTTGGTCAACAATTTTCGTTTATTTGTAGAAATTGATCTTGCATATCTTTTGGTTATGGTATATTCGGCCTAAACCGACAATCCAATTATGTTAATAGGATCAAACTGATTCGTTCTTCCTTATTATCTAAACCGACACCGTATAACCTTGTTAAACACGAAAACAGTTGTAATATATCAATTGATCACTCAGATACAATCCTCTAACCCTCGTCGTCAATATCCCATTGGTTAATTTTGTTATCAATGTCTGCTTATGCTGGTTCGTAATCGTATTTGAGCCGTCAGGTTGTTTAACAATTCAAGGATCAATCTTCATCGATTAAGGTAATTAATCATATGGTTAGAATCGCGAGATGAAGCTTAACAAAAGCCCTATGACTGATTTGATCAATAGTATCGGATTGATTGAATCAATCTAACTAGGGTTTATGGTTAAAACTGTTTAATCTGTATTTATAAATAAGAGAAACTGGTTTATGCTGCACGTACTGGTGAAGCCCAGATGGTTAGTTCTAATGGATTCAGGGGGGCAGGTCGCGGGTTCGACCCCCTTCCACCCCGATTTTTCTATTATTTTTTATATTTATTTTAACACTTTTACTAGTATACTAATGATTAAATAAAACTATTTCATTAAAAAAACTAACCCTATAATACTTGTTTCTCACGTCTTTTGTCCGTGTATGTATGTATACGTGTATTTAGATATACACATATGTATATATACGTATATATAATACCACGTAAACTAATGTTTTGGTTATACAATATTAAATGTTTTAACAAACTAATAAATATTTTTACAGATTTATTTTAGTTAAATAATATTTTCATATAATAAAATATTATAATACACTTTTAAACGAATTTAATGAATAAATTATATTATCAAAGATGTGTTTTACTTATATAATATTTTTATATACATAATAAAGTATTATAATGTACTCTGTTTATAATTTAACAAACTAGTAATTTTTCATGTAATATCTTTATATGAAATAAAATATTAATTATAAATAAAAATGACTTAATATCTTTATAATTATCGAACTCACTTATCCGATCTAGTTCGTTAACTTAGCGTATCCACGTTCTATTTTTTTCCTTACTAGGCCTTATCGTCAACACGCGTAATTTCCGCCGTAAGTTGTGATGTGACAGATTGGTATTAGAGCCGATGGTTTAAGATAGGTAGTTAGAAATTGCCTTAGACACATGTTTAGGACCTCTATACGTGCCTATCTGTTTACCTTATGTGTTCAAATTAAATTGTTTACAGCTTTCTTAGATAATTAACATTTATTATCTGTTGTATTGTTATGCACACACACACACACACACAAACTCCGAGGCTATGCCTCAACATTCAAAGAAAACTTTTCGAAAAGTAGATTGCTTTTATTTTTGGGAAATTCCTTAGGAATTCCCACCTGTTGTTTTCACTCGTACACCTTAAGGCTAGGTTATGTGGCATGTCCCTATGATAAATGAAAGGGGAAGAGAAACTGTGAGTTGGGCACTGGCAAAACGGTTCTAAGAACCAAAGGTAAGACGTTATTCCTTACCTGGGTGATAACCTGACCACAGTACTCCTACTATCCATTTCTTAACTTGTTTTCGTATTTTTGTTGGAGTAATCAAACGTGGTGGTTCACAAGATACTCCGACTACCCATATTTATTTCGATAGTTCGTTATTTAGTTTGGTCGGTTAAAACACCCTGTAACGCTCATTGGGCCGACAAACTTCATTGCATTGTTAATTCGTTAATTAGTTGGGACAATCAAATTGCCTTGTAACGCTCATGGGCTGTCCAACTCAGTTGTTTTTCGTTAGTTCGTTGGGCCATTCAAATTGCCATGGAAAGCTCATGGGAGGCCAACACAACAATTTATATTTCATTAGTTTATTGTTAACTTAATAATCTAAATTTTAAACTGACTTAACTTCTTGTGTAGTCATCACACAATAATCTTATTGACTACATCACTTAACAACTATTTATGCAATGTAGCCCCACTCATCTTATAAACTTTTACTTTTGGTCCTTCTGACGCAATTCCCTTTACTTCTCAAGGCAACGTTATTATAAGTTATCTATATACTTAGACATTTTTGTTTTCCTCAACTTATCTTTCATCTTATAAATCTTTATTTTTGATCATCGTAGAATGACTCATCTAAGAAACCATCGTCATCCTCGACATCAATCGTTTGATTCTCACGACCACCGTATGGCTGCCTGTATCGCCAAAGAGTAAATTGCTGCGATCCCTAGGATAGTAACTAAAATTCGGAACCTCAATGCAACCAATTCAACTTTTCCCACAAATTCCTTTGCTGGTGACTACAAACCAGCTACCTCCACTCATCCTCACAACAAGAAACGTAAGAACTTTGCTGCAACAAATCCTACCCACACACAATCCTCCTCAAACAAGAAACCTTACCTCGGCCCTTTTTCCTCATGATCCAGTTGTAACCGTCATCACTCGGTTAAATCCCTATGTCGTCACTGCACTCGATGTATCCGTTATGGCCATCTTACTAACACCTGTCGTGTCCCACCTACTGCACAAGTTGTTCCGCAATAACCTAACCCTCATGCCCAACCTGATGTTCCTAATACCCGTGCTTTCTATCATTGTAAGGACCCAAATCATCTTGTTGGAACCCGGAAAGTTATCAATCTAATAACAATTAACAGATCTCGGATCTGTGTTAACCGATTAATACATTAACTATAGATCTAGCTCATAATTAACTTTGATTCAGTGTTATATGTGTGTATATATTATCAGTATGTATATAATAGTGATGTTATAATGTTAGGATGAAGATCGAGAGAGGATTTGGACAGGGTTTCGTTAATTAACTCTCAAAAACTTACGTTAAGCGTGAACAGTGTTCACGTATAAATAGAAGACGAACCTAGTTCGTTAACATCCTCTAACGAACTAGAGTTCGCTTCGTTACATACACTTAAATAAAGAAACATCCGGTGATTCGTTAACATCCCCTAACGAATCAGGAGGGAATAAGCTTAAGTCTTTGTTCGCTAATATCCCCTAGCAAACTAGACATTACATTTAACGAACTATACAATAATTAAACTAATTATTACATTAAATATAAAACAAAAACCATTAACGATAATTACAAAGACTCAAGACGCAAAACCGTGCACTAACAGACACCCCCTCGTTTTGAGCTCTTTGTCTTTAAATTACTTGAAGTGCTTGGACTGCCAGTCTCTGCAACTATGAATTCCATGCTCATGACATACACGAACAACTCGTTGGAATTGCATAGCCAGGTCGTAGTCTTCATGGCGCTCGAACAAAATCTGCGTCCTGTGGAGCACGTCATTGTCTGTCTCTGATAAATTAACCAACCACATCGGGTCGATTATCTTGATGAGCTCAGTCTTCAGACCTCTACCAAGAACAATGACGGCCTCGCAAGTACGATTGTCATAGTACCAGCGGTTGAACGATAGATACATATTTTGAGGCATCGTCTTCACAGGAACCTGCTTCATCGTCTTTGGCGGCTTCACTTTTAGGACAAGTTTCCTCCAGCCAGTCCTAGGATCAATCTCGTCAATGCGTTTACGCCTAGGGACCTGAGGCTTGAAGAACTTGAAGCCATGATTGACCTCGAACAGTAAGTGTTGGTGAAACCACTCAGCTGTTCGGTAATCCCCACGATTGATAAATGGACGTTTCGCGAGGTATCCGAACATCCCACCGCGGCAAAGTAAGAACATCTATTATCGTCTCGTAGTATTGGACCCCCTTCTCCCACTTAACTATACATACTTTAAGCTCAGAATCATAGAGCCATGAGACAATATCACCATGTACCTTGGAAACAGTCTTGAAGGAGGTCACTTTGTTTTCTTTAACCCATGCAGCAGCAGTGTCTTTACGTTCTTGATCAACCTATCGATACGCACTGATGATCTTGCCCACTTTCTGACGTTTGAACCATCTTGCAATATCATCATCAGTTATGACTTAAAGTGACTGAACTGTCCGCTTACACTTCAACACCTTTTCCAATTCGTCTTCTGTCACTTTAACTGTCTGTTCATCAAATACCGGAGCACCTTGATCAACATTAGTGTGTTGAAACAAGTCCGGATACTCCTCAGCAGTTACATCTTCCATCTCAACATCCTCATCTTCATAAATAAAGTCCTTATTCATCTGAATTGACGGATCCTCCGATATACCTTCCTCATTCACCACCTCGACATCAGGCTCAGTCTCTAAAGCAGTCAACTGATCGTCATTCAGCCCAAGCAATATAGAAATCTGCTCCCGTTTTAGAGACCTATCCACAAACTCACCAACCTCTATCTCATCTCTGTTCACCACACTCCTAACCATCCCCGATCCATCCACAAATATCACAGTGTTAGCTGCAATCATCTCAATAGGCTTAGCAGCAGTTGGATCAAGATATATAATAATCTGTTTACCCGACTCTTCACCGCCACTTGTGCCAGCACCAGAAGATGAACCGTGCGATTGTTTAGGCTCACCTCCTGCACCAGACTCGTCAGGATCTTGGTCATCATCTTTGAGTTTCTTAAGGGAATCTTCTTTGCAAGTCAATTGCAAGATCAATTCTTCTTGTTCCTTCATTTTCACCCCCTGAGACTCAACAATCGCCCGCAGCGCTTTAGTCTCCTTCTGACAAAAAGAGATATAGCTCATCATCCGTCTTTGATTCTCCATGAGGCGTTCTTGATTTTGACGGTCAGCTGCCATTTGGTTTTCATAAAGGTGGAGAAGATTCAACAGCATCTCAGTCTGATGTTTTGGTGGCAAGTTGTATAGTGATGGATGAATAGGTTGAATCGGTCCCTGAGGCCGAGTGATTCGCATAAACGAAACATCACTTGGAGGAGGTGGAGTAGGAGGACGAGGAGGAGGAGGAGGCCTCATTGAGGGTGTTGAAGGGACAGTAGATAGTGTAGCAGCAGGCCTTGGAATCTCAGATAACGCCATTTGAGGGATTAAACCAAGCCTTTCATGTGACACCATCGTCCTTGTCAATGTAAGCATCGGAGTGCTAGTAGTTGGCGGCACTGCCGAGCGTTGAGGCATTGATTGACGTGGTGGTGGAACACCAATAATTACCCCAGCCCCCGCTGAGACATGTCTTTTCTTTGATGGCTCACCAGTTGCCACCGCTTTCCCTTTCCTTTACCTTTCTTGTTGAGCTGCAATGGTGGCAGCTAAAGCAGCATTTACTGCCTCTTGCTGCTCTTGAAAGGCAGCATCACCAGCTCCACCATCACCATCATTTCCATCATCATCGTTCCCATCATCATTGTTCCCACCTTCTCCCCCTTCACGCTCGGAATCCGAGTCGTCATGGATCCAGCGTTCATAAGAAGGACATTCATAATTCGGATTAATTATATGGCCAATCATTCGTTTATCCCGAGGCTTCTCTTTACGATAAGTTAACATTCGATGCACTGTATCAGCTTTCATGTGTTCCATAGGAAGCACATCATTCACCTGAGTTGGATCAATGGCTAAATTGGGAATTAAGTCTTGAATAATCAGCTGTAGGAAGCGAGGATACATTAAGAACTTCTTGGACTGAACAGTTTGCTGAACTTGTTCTTTCAAATGATCAAAGACTAGTTCCGAGAGTTAAATGGCTTGTTCAGGATCAAAGCTACAAAGGCTTATTGCAAACTGAGTCTACATTCATCAAACCCACCACGACGACCACTCATACAGTGAATTAGAACATGTAGAAGATACTTGTTTGGTGGACATAATCCATTCTTATTCAACATGGATTTATCAATGTCGCCACCATAACGCACGCGTGTGAATAAACCCTTGACCAGCGTCCTGTCGAATTCACTAGGGTTGTCAATATTATCAGCAAAGTGAAGTACCGGCGAATAACCTCAACATCAATTGTAATCGGATTTTGATTGATTGTAGCACGAATGTGGTTTTCTTCCTTAACATACTCATCTGTGTCCCAAAATTGCCTGATAATATTCAGATACACTTTAGGTCTAGCAGTTATAGCATAGTGTATAACTGAGCGTCTTAAGAAAGTTAGCATATCCCCAAACACATCCAAATCTGAAACATCTTGATTCACGTAAGCACAGATATTATGTTTCTTGTCAAATGGTAGTAAAATTACGTCATCTTGTTGTTCTTGTTGTGGTGGTTGATCTTGTGGAGGTTGTTCTGGTGGTGGTTGCTCGTGTTGCCCTTGATCGGCAATCGGTGGATCTTGATTTACTTGGTCAGCCATTTATACTGAATAAATAGAAACAGATATAAGGATTTTGAAGACGTAATATGCATTTAGCACAAATGTATGTTTAGTTATTATATATAAAAAAATTGGTGTATTCAATGTCATATGATAAGTGCAATTAATATATATACGCGTTTAGAAGGTTGAAATACGTTAATCAATTTAAATGTTAATTGTAAATTTAATTAAATAATTAAAATGAATGTCATTCGTTAAATATCACTCTGATTCATTACCATTCAGTAACGAATCAAGCGAGTCGCTATGAGGTAAATAAGCAAACGAAGTAGACTTAGCGAATTACTATTCAAAATGACGAACTATGGAACTAGTTCATTATACTTTTAACGAATCCACATCTGATTCGTGAAATAAATTATTCGCTGAGCTAGTTCGTGTATTTCCTTAACGAATTGGACACGAAGTAGTTCCAATTCGCTAAGAATAACGAATGGTCAATAAAATTAGACTTGATCTTTGACCTTCAAAGTCAAAGTCAAAATTGCGATGAACACAGATAGTCAACAACACAAGCCCAGCTATAATTAGCTCATGCTTATCGTCGAACAATCAAAGTAGCAGGTCTATTTGACTCGGAATCGCAAAACTAAACTCATGAGGTTAAGATTAAGGCTTAATACTGTGCCCTAAATAAGAATGATCAGTCCATTAAACAGAGTCCAAACAGTCAAACATATTATCATTCAATCGACCCGGCAAACAATAATCAAACATTAATTAAAGTCTACCCAGGGTATCGGAATTGCATTCCGATCACATTGAATCATAAATAAGTTACATTAACACAATGTTTCATAAACAAATTAGGGTTTAAAAACTCGGAAAACCCTTGAATCACAAAAATCCATAAATAGTCTATCAAAGCTCAGTCATTTTTGACGAAAATCACATCGCAGTGATCCTCTATACCTTAGACAAGAAATGATAGCCTTGAAATATTGAAATTTGGAAGTCGAATTTCAAAGAAAAATTTGAAAAAGATTACTTTAGGGTGAAGGAAGAAGACGAACAGTGAAGGACTGTTCGTGTTTCTTGTCTTATATAGCCTAACACGCCACCCAAGGTACTCTTTGTACGAATCAAGCGATTCGTTTGAATTATTAAAAACGAATTAGGTAATTCGCTATTACAGTTCGTTACCTTAGAGTAGCGAACAAGACATGACTCGTGTCTTGATTCGTTAAATATGTATAACGAAGAAGGGATGATTCGTTACAGAGTGCGGAAGAGAATTAGGTGAGCGAACTAGAAACCAGTTAGCTAACGAATCACCTAGTTCGTTATCTATAATTAACGAAGTAGTTTTTTTTAACGAATTAAAACTTTATTTAATTTTAAATTAAATAATTAAATGAATTAAATAGTGAATAAATCAAATTTTAACTTAAAAGCATTACCGAGAACTTTGTTTTTATCTCGATAATTGAATACCTTAAAATACGTTTCACTTTTACGAAACATAACGATTTATTTTTTGAGTTTGAGCAGAGAATCATATTGACTAAAATGCCCTTCCATCACAGTTTTATATTTTAGCGATATTACAACTGGCGTTAAGTCGGTCATTGATATTGTTGTCCACTTAAATCTTATAACAAACCTTAGAGCATTTATGTGATATGATTTATGGTTCAATTAGCGCACATAATATCAGAAACTATCAGCCCCTAATCGCGGTTCAAGCTTAATTTGATTTTTGCCAAATCACCCCAATTTGACTTAAACCATTATAGTGTTGATCAAAAGTTTTGATACCAATTGTGAAATTTTGAGCAATGTATCAAGTTTCCTTTACTGTGAGTGAGTATGCACGAGTCCATCTGTCGGCTTACATACATTGTATCCCCTGGGGTCCGTTTCTTATTGGTATTGAGACGCACGCAAGGGAGGAACAATTGTATGACTAACAGCGGATTTTGATCAAGTCAATAATTTAGATTGTATGGAGTACAGCAGTAATCGAGTTTAATGACTTTGGTATTGCTCTAGAAAGCGAGTGAAATATTCATGCTTATGAATACACAAATGATTAAGCCGCATAAAGACTCACAGTGTCCAGAATCCTAACGTTTGTTATTTGCTTTATTATATTTTTGGATGAACAACAACTATAAGGCTTGAGTATGACTGGTTATTACATTTCTGCCATCTTCACCGAGACTTTTGCTAGAGATTAACACCTCTTTCAATTTGGCTTTTCTTTAAGTTTATATCACTTACTTTACTCTATCAGCTTGTTTAAGACCTATCAATGCACCAATGGTTAAGCCCTCAGTCTTTTAAGCTTATTTCTTTCTGGATTTGGAGTCAAATAATCAACGTACTATCATTTTCTCTTTTTGCTTCAAAAACTCAAAATTTTGAGGAGCATAAAACAAAATAATTTGAATTGCCCCAGTTAATTTAAGTTTATAAATTAATGGCTATCCTATCCATCTACAAGTAGAGAACACGACCAAAACATGCAAGCACGCTTCACAAACTTAAATAACTGACTAAATTTTCAGCTAAAACTAAAATAGAAAGCTTAACAAACGCCCCAAGTACTATCCATTTGTCAGGTAAATGGCTAACCCGAAGATTTACAAGAAATTATCAGGACCAAACATATACAAGAATATGTCCTTCAAAATAGAAGCAAACGACATAATTTTCAGCGAGCATAAGCAAAACTCTTTTTGGTTTTTCTCTTTACAAACTAAAACACAATCTTTTTGTCTTTTCGGATTTTTCTTTACAAAACAAGAAAAATTCACATTCTTTTTGACTTTTTCAGAATTTTTCTGTACAAATAGAAATCACAATCTTTTTGGTATTTTCTAACTTTAACATGTTTTTGGGTTTTCAAATATTAGAAAAACAAGAGAGAAAAATAAGAAAGAACACAATCTTTTTGATTTTTCTATGTTTTCTAATGTTTTTGGGTTTTATCTATACAAACAAAAAGCACAATATTTTTTGTATTTTCTAGAATTCACCCCCTAAAACCTAAAAACAGAAGAAAATTAAACTAGAACAATAAAACAAGTAAAGATAATTATCCTAATTTTTGGATCTCAGCAAGGGTCTTCAATCCATTTAAACCAAGCAAAAAATTAAAACGTGTTTTATCAAACGCTTTGGTAAATAGATCGGCCTTTTTAAAAATAGTGTGCACTTTCTAAAGATCAATTAATTTCTTTTCATAACAATCCTGTATAAAATGATATCGAATTTTGACATGTTTCGTTTTAGAATGTTGTACAGGATTCTTGGTGATACTAATAGCAGCAGAATTATCAATCAAGATGGGAGTAGTAAGAAACTTCAAACCGTATTCGCAAAGATGTTGTTGTATCCACAAAACCTGGGAACAGCAACTCGAGGTTGTAACATACTCAGCTTCGGCGGTTGAAGTGGAGACCGTTATCTGCTTCTTACACTGCCAGGAAACAAGCCGGCTTCCTAAGAATTGACATCCCGCTATAGTAGACTTGAAATTGATCTTGCATCCTTCATAATCTGAGTCTGAGTAAGCGATGAGATCGAAAGTATCATCTTTGGGGTACCATAACCCGATGTCAGGATTTCCCCGTAGATATTGCAGAATACGCTTGACCGCTGCCAGGTGAGTCACTCGTGGACTAGCTTGGTACCTAGCACATAAACAAACAACAAACATTATGTCGGGTCGAGAAGCAGTTAAATACATTAAAGAACCAAGCATGGCACGATAGAGGGTCGGATCAACGGTATCCTCCAATTCATCCGGTGATAAATTGTGACCCATGGGAAGAGGAGTAGAAGGGATTTTTCCGGCAGTAATCTTGAATCGGCCCAAGACATCGTTCACATATTTTGTCTGATGAATGAAGATTTCCTTCGCAAACTGATGAACCTGCAACCCTAAAAAGAAATTCATCTCTCCCATCGAACTCATCTCGAACTTGGTTTGCATAGACTTCTCGAACTCCTTACATAACATGTCGTTCGTAGACCCAAAGATTATGTCATCAACATAAATCTGAACGAGCAGAAGATCATCACCAATATTCTTATAAAATAAAGTGCAGTCAACAGTTCCACGTTTAAAGCCATTATCTGTCAAATGGTCGGCGAGCGTGCCATACCAAGCTCTCGGGGCTTGATGTAGACCATATAATGCCTTGTTTAATCGGTAAACACGGTCAGGATAATCAGGATCATCAAATCCTGGAGGCTGTAAAACAAACACTTCCTCGTGAAGTTCACCATTGAGAAAAGCACTCTTAACATCCATTTGATACACTTTGATATACTTGTAAGCAGCATATGCCAGGAAGATTCGAATCGACTCTAATCTTGCAACTGGAGCATACACCTCAGTGTAATCAATACCCTCTTGCTGATGAAAACCTTGCACCACTAGACGTGCTTTGTTTCTCACAATTACTCCACGATCATCTTTCTTACACTTATATACCCACTTAGTCGGAATTGTCTTCTTGACTCTAGCAGGTTTGTCAATAAGATCCCAAACACCTAAACGTGCAAATTGTTGTAATTCTTCTTGCATAGCTTCTACCCAAGAAGGATCTTGAAGAGCTACACGAGAAGTTGTAGGCTCAACTTGAGATAGAAAACAAGTAAATTTAGCAACAATTGCAATTTCAGATGCGTGTAAGTCAGCATGAGCACATAGAGAATTATTGTCACTTGAAGAGGCAACTTGATGTCGTGTCTGAACCCCTACATCAAGGTCTCCAATAATGTTTTCTTGTGGATGGTAATTATGAATCCTGAGAGTAGGATTTTTAGAAACAGCAACATTTTCAAATAAATTAGTGTAATGTTCACCCAATTCAGGAGATGAAACATCACTATCAAGTTCAATAACTTGATCCACAACAGTATTATCATCAGATGAAGTAGATGCATTATCATCATGAACAAGAGATTCATTATCAGGTTCTTCAATTAGAGCAGCAATTAGAGCTTCAACATCATTTGAACTTGCGAACCTTGGAATTTCCAAATGTTCTTCAAAATAAGCACGAACTAAATCTTCATCTGGATGATCGGTTGATGGAATGAATGAATTAAACAAGCTATCATAGTCAAACATCCAGTCGGGACCTTTCCCTTGAGAGGAGTAGTGTACTTTTGACAATCAACATGGTACCACTCTTCAACACAACCAGATGTAAAATTAAAAACACGTTTCTTAGGTGACTCATACCCCAAGAAATACTCTTCAATGGCTTTTTCTTCAAACTTACCCACATCCTTTTTCATCATAGTACATGGACACCCAAAAGGTTCTAGGTACTTTAAGTAAGGCTTACGATTATTCAATAATTCATAACTGGTCTTCTTGAGTCGCTTAACAGATAGAACACGATTGAGTGTATAACAAGCCGTATTCACCGCCTCATTCCAAAACTGGACTGGAAGCTTAGAATCAGCAAGCATAGTTCTTGCAGCTTCAATCAAGGTTCTATTCTTTCGTTCAGCAACGCCATTTTGTTGAGGTACATATGGTGCACTATATTCACAGTGAATTCCCTTTTGAATACAAAAGAAATCCAATATAGTGTTTTTGAATTCAGTTCCATTATCACTCCTAATTCTCCTCACCTTTTGCTTGTACAGTGATTCGAGTTTAGTGATAAGGTTTTGTACCAAAACAGGCGTTTGATCTTTAGAACTCAAAAATAACACCCATGAATATCTCGAATAATCATCAGTCACAACTAGGCAATACCAGTCTCCAGAAATACTCGCAGGATTCACTGGACCAAACAAATCCATATGAAGTCGTTCAAGTGGAGTATCAGTGGAATTCAACAATTTAGATGGGTGCGATTTCTTCTTCTGTTTGCCTTTTTTGCAAGCAACACAGTGATCAGATAACTTAAAATTTTTCAACGACACCCCCTCTACCAAATCGATTGCCATTAAATAATTCATCTTTTGAACATGTATGTGACCCATTCTTCGATGCCAAAGTACGGAGTCTTTCTCGGTTGCTTTCGAGACAAAACACGTTTCGATCGATGTAGATACTTTAGAATTCATATTCAAGACATAAATATCATTTGATCAAGGTGATCGCATGACAACCATGTCCTCGGGAATCACATAACCCGGTTTCAGAATCAGACACTCTTTATCTGTAAATACTGTAGTGTATTGCTTATCACAGATTTGCGATACACTCAATAAATTATGATCCACTTTATCACAATAGTTAAATTTCTCAAATGTAATCTTCCCATTCGAAACATCACCTTCCTGTGTAATTATGCCCCCAGAATTCCCAGCAAACGCCACGTAACCCCCTTGAATATTTCTCACGTTTGATAAGAGATTGAGATTTCCAGTAATATGACGAGAACATCCACTGTCCATGATCCAGTTTTCACCAGAAATGGTCTTGGATGAACCCTACACACAAAAGATAATAATTAGTTCACAAAGGCAGCCCAGGCCTCAGTCTTGGGCACCTTTTGGTTTTCTTGAGAAAAGTTAACCTTAGTTGCATTCAATTGTTGTTCAGCAACTTGAGAATAAGTTACAGGTTTCTTCGACTTTCATCTTAGATACGCAGCTTGAACCACATTTGAATTAACATTTTTGCATAGTGGTTCAGTAGGAATAAACTTAGGTTTAACTGAACCATGAGTTTCATTCACATGAACAACTTTTCGAGGATGTATATTCGAAAACATAAAATCAGTATCATCAGCACACGACACTGGTCGTTTCAGAATCTCCTTTACCACTGGAACCGGTTTGGAATGGTCCTTGATAAAAGGATGAAGATTCTGATAGTTCTTCTGGCCACAGTTTCTTACTACATGACCTTGTTGACCGCAAAGAAAACAACTTCGCATATCAACATGATGATGTTGAGAATTTATTGGAGCATGTGACACAGATGATGACTGATGACTCACATTTTTAGTCATGCTCTTAGCAAAATCATCAGATAACTCAGATTTCTTTTTCAAGTAAAAATCTAAATTAGAACAGTTCAAAAAACATTTCAATGTATCTGTCCCAGTTGACTTCACAAAATTAATTTTCTTAGCATGTTTTAAAACCTGTTTTGCTTTAGTCAATGTGTCAGATGGAACTGATGTTTTCGCTTGAGCATATTGACGTTCGAGTTCACGAACTTTGGAGGTTTCATTGTAAAACACACTCTCAATTAGTTCAAGATTAATGATACTTATTGGAATGTCTTTTTCAGTGAAAATTGTGTCCATCCCCTTTAACTTAAACACATGAGAAGATGACGGCTTAAGTGCATTAGAATTTATAAAACGCAACAAATCCTCATCAGAAATTTTGGGTTTTTCTGGTCTCTTAGCCTTCACTGGTTTGACAAACACATCTTGTTTCATCGTAGTTGTATGCGAACCATACACAGCCTCCTCAAATTCATGAGGTTCACACAGTATGTGATTAGAACTTGGAATGTTCTTGTTCTTGTGTATAATTTCAGGTTCAAACACATCCTCAATGATAACTTTGTCAACATTTTCAACAAAAACTTTGTTGCTTTGAACATGAGGTTTCTGAGAAACATATTGGGTTTTAACAGTTTCAGACTTACTTGGTTTAGAATTTTCTGAAATCACAGGCTCTTTAAGAATAAAATCTGCTTCAGTTGGAGCAAAAGGATTAATTTTATAGTCATTGTGAAATGGTGGTGGAATTTCAACAAAACCTATACCCTTCTTTGAATCCTTTTGTTTTCCAGAAACTTCGATAATTTCATTCAACAGAAAAGATGAATTTCTAAATTTACCCAATTTGTTCTTTAACTCAAGAACCTCATTTTCAAGCGCGGTTATCTTTGAACAGTGTTTCAAAATTTCTTGAAACTTTTGATCTTTAATTATCATTTTCACAGATAACTCAGCTTTAAGATCATGATTACTTATAGTTAAAGCCTCAATTGTCTCTCTTGAATTCATTTGAGAAGTCAATGATTCCCTATAAGTATCTTTTAAGGACACAATCTCTTTTAGCAAATTATCATTTTGTAGATTTAATGAATCAATTTTAGATTTATTATAATCACAATCAACACATGACACCTTAGAAGTAGATTTACTAACCTCATTTTGCTTGGCCGTACAAGCATATGTGGAAGAATCACTGATTTTCGCCATACAAGCAAAATTGATTGAAAGATCTTTAATTGACTCATCAGATTCAGATCCAGAATCATTATCAAAAGACATCTCACTTCCACTATCCTCTTGAACATTTTCAGTAAGTCCAATCATTGCAAGATTTGCTTGAGTATCATTACACAGTAGTCGTTGTAACCAATCATCTCCATTAGCTAACATTGCTTGTGACCCGGAACTTGATGGTTTCTTTTCAGCATCATTACCTCGTGGTGTTGAAGAGTTTGAACTTTGACCACGAGGACCAGTATACTCCTTTTTCGGTTTGTCACACTCTTTTGCAAAATGACCGAATTCTTGACAATTGTAACATTTCACTTTCAACTTGTCAAATCCCAACTTTTTGTTTAGAGCGGGGAGATCTTTTCCGGTTCTTTGCATGAATCTTTTCACCTTTCTAACAATCATTGCCATGTTCCACTTTAAATCCATGATTTCCAAGTCATCTGGATCAATCTGATCATAGTCTTCATCAGTTAAATCACTAGTGGCAATTTTGCTACTAACCAGATTTTCATACGAAGTCATGAAAGCAGATAGAAAAGCAAAGTTTTGTTCAGCTTCTTTCATGTTGACATTTGAAGATGCTGAGTAGTGAGTTTTATTGGGTGAACTTCCCGAAACTCCAGTTGATCCAGAAATACCAGAAGATCCAGTACTTCCAGCTGTATAAAAACAGGCTCGTGGATCACTATACAATGTAGTTGCATTCTCACTTGCAGCTTGAGTAAGAAAAGCAGTCAGTGGAGAGATGGTTGAACTAAGAGGCATACTACCACCATAGAAAGAAGGATCTTGACTTTCTTTTGAAGATTTCTGACACTTAAGATCATATTCTCTGGCTTCAATCTTCTGTAAGAATTCAATTGCAGTCAAATCTTCATTCAAGAAATAATTGTTTTCCTTGAGAACCATTAAGAATGTGGAATAAGAACTTGGAAGTACACTCTTAATAGTGTCAATTTTATCCCTCTCAGAGACATCTAATTTCATCCTGTCCATCTCAGCAATCAAGTGATTGAATCTTGTTGTCAATTCTTCAACCGTCTCACCTTTCAATAAATTAAAGTTTCTGAATTGAAACTTAAGCATCACCTTTTTGCTTTCAGCTGTATTACCCATACTTCTCATTCGAATATGTTGAAACAAAGAAGCACATATTTTTATACTACCTACTTGGTGAAAGATATTCTCAGGCAAAGCCATGGTTAGAGTAGAATAAGCTTTTGTTTCTATCTCTAATGCTTTCTTTTCTTCAACAGAATACTGTGAGATAGCTTTTTGTGTAAAACCAATAGTCTCATCTCCAATCATAGGAATGGTATAGACTTCATCTAAACAGTATGAACAATCAGGATGAACTGATCCTAAATGAGCACGAAACCTAGGTTCCCACTTGGCAAAGTCACTGAACTTCATCAACCTTGGACATTTCGAATGTGAACCTATCTCGGTATCAAGTTGCAACATTTTTTGCATTTCATATTTTGAGAAGCTAATGCATACATACCAGCCGTTTTTGACAAGTTTCAAAATTTTCAAGGATGTAAGTGTAACGAATTAACAAGCGAATAAGGTTAACGAACTGTAAACAGTTGTAGCGAACTGTGAACAGTAGAATAACGAATCAAATCTTAACGTAGTTAAGATTGATCAGACAACGAATCACAATTGAGTTTAACGAATCAACCAACGAATCAAAAGGTTAACGAATCAGAAAGTCACACTAACAAATTGACTAACGAACTGGCTAACGAATTAGCAATCAAACTGATAAGAAAAACTTAACGAATTAGAGAGTCTTCAGTAGCGAATCACTAAGAAAGACTTAGCGAAATAGATACCGAACCAGCTACAGTTGATTAGCGAATCAACTATAACGAATCAGGTTGTTACAACCGTTTGTAACAAACTCCGACACCTTATGCCACGTGGAAAAGGTTGTTATGACACAAATCCCAAAGTGGGCGCGTGTCACACGAATCAGTTAATCCAATTAACGAATCAAATGACACGAACTGACTAGCGAATCACTTGAAAATTATGACGAATCTACTAATTTAGATAACGAATCAAGATGAATAATATAACGAATCATCAGAAAGATGATAGCGAACCATATTCATCTTCAAATCTTCAAATCTTCAAAGAGAATTTCCAGAAATCTGAAAATGATGAACACCAACCCAGATTCTAAAATCTGTAATACCAACTCGATTCTTAACCAAAATCCACAAATGACCTATTGAAATACTCGTAACACAATCGGGAAACCAATACGCTAATCCTAGATACCAAACATCTACGATTACCAGTCCAATTTTACCAAAACATGAACCCTGTTTCGGCCTTAAACCAAAACCAACACCAAATCCATTCAAAACCAAACCAAAACTCAATTCCTATTCACAAAACCATTCCAATACTTTAACCAACTTGGATTCAATCTGATTCGTCCATAATTCAATCAATTCAACTTAAAATTGATTCAAATTCACTCAAACAGAATATTAACAATATCAAAAACTAATTAAACACCAAATCAAGTGTAACTGAGCTCCAACGGCTCTGATACCATTTGTTGGAACCCGGAATGTTATCAATCTAATAACAATTAACAGATCTCGGATCTGTGTTAACCGATTAATACATTAACTATAGATCTAGCTCATAATTAACTTTGATTCAGTGTTATATGTGTGTATATATTATCAGTATGTATATAATAGTGATGTTATAATGTTAGGATGAAGATCGAGAGAGGATTTGGACAGGGTTTAGTTAATTAACTCTCAAAAACTTACGTTAAGCGTGAACAGTGTTCACGTATAAATAGAAGACGAACCTAGTTCGTTAACATCCCCTAACGAACTAGAGTTCGCTTCGTTACATACACTTAAATAACGAAACACCCCCTGATTCGTTAACATCCCCTAACGAATCAGGAGGGAATAAGCTTAAGTCTTAGTTCGCTAATATCTCCTAGCGAACTAGACTTTACATTTAACGAACTAGACAATAATTAAACTAATTATTACATTAAATATAAAACAAAAACTATTAACGATAATTACAAAGACTCAAGACGCAAAATCGTGCACTAACACATCTCCATGATGCATGCCCTCTACTTACAAGCTCATCAAGTCCAATCTATAACTACACCATACTACTTGACCCATGCTTACCAGGCTCAAACCCATCAACCTCATGTCCCTCAAGCTCCTCCCATCAATCAAGGTCAACCTTACTTAACCCAACACTACCAAACCTCGCAACCACAAGCTCAAGTTAACCAGACATATTTCCACCAAAAAACTCTCTTGCAAACCGTTCAAGCTCCAGTTTTCCAAGCAATGCAGAATCAATCTACCTCAACTGCTCCTTCTCCTGCAACTCCTCATGGTGCCTCAAGTCAAGCCAAATAAGCTACTCAATGATCATGAAGACCTTTGTCGTTTCCTTTATCTATCTTACCTTATTTTGTCTTTTTCTTAATTACGTATTGTAACGCCTCTTTATGGCCTTGAATTATTTCCATTTTTGAACTATTTATCTTCTATCTAATAAATAAAGTTTCTTTGGATTAAATAGATTTTTTTTTGAAGCCTACTTCCATCTTATTCCTTTACCTTCATCAACCTTAAGCTACCCCTTCTTAAACTTTAAATACTTGTATCTTTACGTTAAAAGTCGTTTTTAAAACTTCTTTGCTTTATTAACATTTACTGCAAATTTTGAAATTATTATATACATTGGTGACTTTCTCGCGTTCTAAATTAAAACTCCTTCAAAATTTTTGTTTCCTCAAATGTTTTGTAAACCCGCACGATGAGGCGGATCATGTGGACCATCCGACGATAACAATAATTATGATCCGGAACATAATTATCGAAGTCCTTGCATGGAAATCATGAAGCGTAAAGTTGTGTGTCATAATATAGAATTGAAAGTTGTTGTGGTAACGGTACAAATGTAGAAATGATAAGGACATGGTGGATATGCCGCTGGTAGATCATACATATGGTTAAAACTGTTTAATCTGTATTTATAAATAATAGAAACTGGTTTATGCTGCACGTACTGGTGAATCAAGGGGGCAGGTCGCGGGTTCGCCCCCTTGACACCCCGATTTTTCTATTATTTTTTATATTTATTTATTTTTAACACTTTTACTAGCATACTAATAATACTAATGATTAAATAAAACTATTTCATTATAAAACTAACCCAATAATACTTGTTTCTCACCTCTTTTGTCTGTGTATGTATGTATACGTGTATTTAGATATACATATATGTATATATACGTATATATAATACCATGTAAACTAATGTTTTGGTTATACAATATTAAATGTTTTAACAAACTAATAAATATTTCTACAGATTTATTTTAGTTAAATAATATTTTCATACAATAAAATATTATAACACACTTTTAAACGAATTTAATGAATAAATAATATTATTAAAGATGTGTTTTACTTATATAATATCTTTATATATATAATAAAGTATTATAATATACTCTGTTTATAATTTAACAAACTAGTAATTTTTCATATAATATCTTTATATAAAATAAAATATTTATAATAAATAAAAATGACTTAATATCTTTATAATTATCAAATTCGCTTATCCGATCTAGTTCGTTAACTTAGCATATCCACATTCTATTTTTTTTCCTTATTTGGCCTTATCGTCAACATGCGTGATTTCCGTCGTAGGTTGGGGTGTGACACATAGGCAGGTTATTGTTTGAATTTAATGCAAGTTGGTGAAGACATAGCAAAGATTTAAGTTAGAGGAATTATAAACAAAACTTAGATTTATTTTCGTTGGTTGTTTATATGAGTTGTATATTTTATTTGAATTTATCTGGATATTTAATTAAATTAAGGAAAATTGGTTTTAAATAATCCCAACTATGGCCTATTGATAAATATCCATCCCAACTTTATACTTGTCTGCTGGCAGTACCAACTACTTGTGCATTTGTTTTTAACGGGCCACGACTAACGGATGTTAACTCCGTTAGTCTTTGTCTGATGTGGCCATCTCAGTTGGCAAAAACTTGATTACGTGGAACACGACATGGAGGCTGACTGTGTATTAGCAGACCAGTCATAATAATAATAATATTGATAATAATAATAATAATAATAACAATAATAATAATAATAATAATAATAATAATAATAATAATAATAATAATAAAACCCTAACTCCCCACCCATTTCTTTCCCACAACCCAACCACATTCGTCTTCCTTTATACCACCACCCAACCATAATCACCCATCAACCACCACCATAGCTTCCACATGCGATTAATTGTGAGCCGAGCAGATTTGGAGGAGTGTACCAAGCGTCGCGGCTAAGGTTTTACCGAGCAGATCTGGAGAGGTAGGTTTGATATAAATTAGGCTTTTTGGTAAGGAATTGAATTTGGGATTTTTTTGATCTTATAATTGACTGATTGACGAGAAGGTGGTAGTGGTGCTAGGGTTTGGTGGCGGCAGGTGGTGGTGGTGGTGGGTGGTGGGTTTAGAGCAGATCTGGGTTTTGTAAACTCCGGCAAGATTAGGGCAGAACTCCGGCAAGTTGGGGGTCGGAGAAGATGTCCGGAAGATGGCCAGTTGCAGGTGGTGGGTTCCAGTGGTGGTTGCTGTGGATGGGAATGGTGGTGGTCGGGGTTCCGGCGATGGTTGCAGGGGTGGTGGACTGGTGGTGTTGTGGTGGCTGTGGGTTGTAAAGAGTATTAGGTTGAAGATGGTAATGATAACATATACCTTATACACAGTCAGCCGCCACGTAGACGTTCCACGTAATCTGATATTTGACAGCTGGGATGGCCACGTCAGAAAAAGACTAACGGAGTTAACATCCGTTACTCACGGCCTGTTAAAAACAAATGCACAAGTAGTTGGTACTGCCAGCAGGCAAGTGTAAAGTTGGGATGGATATTTACCAATAGGCCATAGTTTGGATTATTTAAAACCAATTTTCCTTAAATTAAATAGATATTGTCATTTTAAATATTGCATGACAGTACCTTGAGAGCTGTGAGCAATCAGCTCACGCCCCGGCGTTTCCGCCGTAGGTTTGGGTGTGACACTTCAAACCCGTAGGCAGCACCAGAGACGACTAAATCCAAACATGCAAGACGTGTTGAAGAAGGAAGTTCTCAAACTGATTGATGCAGGATTGATCTACCCTATTTCCGATTCTCTATGGGTAAGTCTTGTTCAAGTAGTTCCGAAGAAAGGAGGTATGACGGTAGTTACCAATGATAAGAATGAGCTGATTCCTATGATAACCGTCATGGGATGGTGAGTTTGCATTGACTATCGCAAACTCAATGATGCCACTTGGAAATATCACTTTCCTCTCCCATTCAATGATCAGATGCTCGAGTGTCTATAAGGAAGATGTGCTAATGCTTTCAAGATGGATTCTATGGTTATTTTCAAATTCCAATTTCTCCTGACGATCAGAAGAAAACAACTTTCACATACCTTTATGGCACATTCACATACTGACGAATCTCCTATGGGATGTGTAATGCTCCAACTACTTTTCAACATTGTATGGTAGCTATCATTCACGACATTATTGAGGATTCAGTGGAAGTTTTCATGGATGACTTCTCCGTCTTTTGCGATTGCTTCAATTTATGTCTTGAAAATCTAAAAAGGATGTTAGCAAGATGTGAGGAAGCAACCTTGTGTTAAACTGGGAAAAATGCCACTTTATGGTTAAAAAACCGGCACAAGATCTCTCAAGCAGGACTAGAGGTGGATATGGCCAAAGTATAAACCATCTCCAAACTTCCACCACCCATATATGTTACATCCATTCGAAGATTTCTTGGCCATGCGGGTTTTTATCGTCGTTTCATCAAAGACTTTTCAAAAATAGCCCGGCTGATGACACAACTTCATGAAGAGGATGCTCCATTCATCTTCTCTGAAGAATGTTTGAATGCATTCCAAATCCTAAAGACAAGCTTGTAGATTCTCCAATAATGGTAATTCCAGACCGAACACTACCATTTGAACTAATGTGTGATGCGATTGACTTCACAATTGGAGCAGTCTTAGGATAAAAGAAAGATAAGCATTTTCATCAGATCTACTACGCCAACAAAACTATCAATGATGCTCAGGAGAATTACACGACTACTGAGAAAGAGAATTTGGCCGTAGTATTCGCTTTCGAAAAATTCCGTCCTTATCTAGTCTCTCAAAAACCATTGTCTACATCGATCATGCGGCAATTAAGTACATGTTCACCAAACAAGATACTAAGCTCTGTCTGATCCGATGGATTTTGTTTCTACAAGAATTTGACATCGAAATCAATGACAAAAAGGGTGCTAAAAATGTTGTAGCCGATCATCTTTCTCGTTTGGAATGCCCAGCTTCACTAGAAATGGCAGGGGGTCAAGATAAATGACAACTTTTCCCATGAGTACATATGTATATCCAAACTCGTAAAGGACATCATCATTGGTTTGCTGACATCGCAAATTACAAAGCCAGTGGAATTGTTCCCAAATGAATGACCTATCGGTACCGGAAGAAATTCTTCTCTGACATCAAAATTACTTTTGGGAAGATCCTATATTATTCAGCTAAGGAGCTGATCATATCATCCAAAAATGTGTGTGTGGAGAAGAAGCACGCAAAATTTAGAAACAATGTCATAAAGGACCATCAGGAGGTCATTATGGAGCCTCGACAACAACAAAGAAAGTATTCAACGTCGGCTTCTATTGGCCTAAAATTTACCAAGAAGCACATGAAATAGTTCGCATGTGCGACGCATGCCAATGTTCCAGCAACATCACATCCTGAGATGAAACACCACAAAGACCACTCCAGGTATGTGACTCGTAGGTAGCACCCTCTCTCATTAAGGAAGTGTTTGAGTATGGAACCGTAAAACTTATTTAAAAAGATGGACATAGCTTCAAGGTAAACGGTCACCGACTTAAACCTAACTTAAGAGAACCCGTAGAAACTGCGATGGAGGTGTTCAGCCTTCGTCCCATGTACTAAACTGACATAATCATTGGTCAAGCTATCGACTCCAACCAAAATTTAGCATGTCTAGGTTAGGTTTTTAGCTTTTAGGTTAAGTGTGTGTGTGTGTGTGTGTGTGTGTGTGTGTGTGTGCGCGCGCGCGCGCGAGAATTCAAGTTATAGCGAGAAGTCAATCTAGACCACTTATTTAATTTTCAATCTCACATCATTAAAAATATATGAAAAGAGTATTAAAGTAATATGAATGTATTCTCTCTCTGATTAATATATATAATTAAACCATACTAGTTACATCTATAACTAATATAATTAATATAATCACAATAACTAAAAGATTTAAAAAATTAATAAATCCATAAAATAATAAATTTATCTTTATAATTTTTTACCATATTTCTTGAGTTGGCCCTACACATTTTCATATTTTTCCTACATATCTTTAATTTTTTCTAACACGTCTTAATTTTTTTCCAACACATTTTCAATTTCTTCGTACACATGTTTTTCATCCTATACAACTTCAAATGTTTCCTACGCATATTCAATTCCCTTCTACACATCTTTAATTGCTTCCTACACATTTTTAATTTATTATTTTAAAACCTTTTTCTTAGGTGGTGGTTGAGATGGATAAGATGACTGAGTTCATGGTTGAAGGATAATCGTATAGAGTGGGCATAGACTCTTTGACGTGTGAACCTTGCATTTAGATTATTTTCGGAACTTGAATGGGTTCTGTGGAATGTTAATCAAGTTACAAATTTGGGAAACGTTGCGTTTGGTATTTGTAAGCACACAAAAATTTTGGGTTTAGTTTTAATATAAATTAGTTATGCTTTTAAAAAGTTTAATATTTTTTACTCAAATTTACGTTTCTTATATGTTTTGGATGCCAATCTAGTCTCACGCGCCCGTTTGTTGTTTGGTTTGTAGCAGGGAGTGACACTTAAGTCATGAAGAATGAATTAGAGGACATAACGAGTCAAGTGATGATCAGGGAAATTGATGCTTTCCACAGATGATGGGAAAAAAAATCTAAGTTTTGGTGAATTCCATCAAGATCAGTATGAGAATGATTGAGGATGAGGTGGAGAGCCTGGTTGTGCTACATGGTGAAGACCGAATTGACGAGGTGGATTCAATGATAAGAGAAATATCAAGTGTTAGAATCGCAAGAATACAACCATTATTTGTCCTACGTTGGAACATAATAAAGAAGACGTGAATTTGGCTCAAGAATAAGATTTGGTATTGCTATGATGAACAACGGGTGAATTTGGCTCAAGAATAAGATTTGGTATTGCTATGATGAACAACGGGTCCAAACCAGGATTAAGGAGAATGAAATAGTTAATCCCTATTTAGTCCACATTTAAAAAGGGATATTTAGTAAACAATGAAAAAGAAAATGCGTAAATTGTAAGTTTACCCTCCATATCAAAAGTTAGTAATAGTTTCGCTTTGTTTCTATTTTTAACTCTAGATAATACAACACATAACTAACCATGAATTAAAATAAGTTGTCTAAAATAAGTTTACTCTCTATATCAAAACATGATAGGCCTTAGTTCAAACATAAAGTGAAATTTTCCTTCTTTGAAATTTGAAATTAATTATTTTATCTAAGGGTATAGAATTTTGTAAGAATAAAAGTGTGAGATCTAATATTACTTTCTGATATGGTTTCATCTTCCACAACATGATTACCATATTGTATTTTCACATATTGTTTAGTTTCATTGTATATACCACTTTTCTAGTTAATATTTTAAGCATTTCACTTCAACATCTGCTTTTAGGACTAACATATGATTTAACAATCTTATATTTTGGATCCACTTAAAATATTATGAAATAATAATTTCTTGTAATATATAATTTTATTTATGACAAATAAATTTTTAACAATGGTAATATTTTTCATCTTTTGGGAACATGGATAGCAAACGGATGTCAGTTTCTTGAACGAACTAATTTTTGGTGTGAGTATTACTCGTTTATAAAGAAATCTATATTTTTGAAATCTCAAAGAATAAAAGGATATACAAAGTTAATTTATCATTTGATTAACAGTGTGCTTAAGTCTAACATTTATATTCCAAAAGTAAGAATTTGTCTTATCCATCTGAAAAACTAAAACATGTAGTCTAGTGTTTGTATTTTTTTTTTTTTTTGGATTTATAAAGATGATGAACTTAACATAAATGATAGGTTAATTAAATAGTCAAGTAAAAAAAAGTTATAAACAGATACTCTTTTAAACTAAACCGTGAACCAAAATCATTCTAATCAAAGACTATTTTAACATAAACCATGTTTGATCCTTTAATCGGTTAAAGAAACCGGCTCGTTTACATTAACATAAACACTGAGAAAAAATAAATAGTGATTTATCTTTTAAGAGTTTGAAAAAAAAACTTGTAATTTAGTAAACAATCATATATATTTAATAAGTTAGCATATTGAAACTTTTGATTTAAAATTAAGCTTGCTCTTCATCCAATAATATCATTTTTAATAAAACATTAATATTAATTAACTACTATAATATAGTTAAAACCTTAAATCTGGGAATTATTATTCAAAATCAACATGAAAAACGGTTATTTATAAAAGCTTAATATTAATAACTAATACAATATATTTATGTAAAACAAAATAAATATTTATGTTGGTATTAAATTTTTTTAAACATGAAATAATTATTAAAAGAGAAAATAACATATTAAAATAATGAAATATAAAACTATTAATAAGAAAGAAAAATGTATTTCATATGAGAGAGAGGAGGGAAACTTTTATTAAAATTACTCTAATGTGATAACATGTGACATTTAAAAGCCATTATTTATTATATAGTCTATCTATTATAATAAAAGCCTATCATTTTTGTCACTTATCAATGTCATAGCCATCCTTACTTTTTTTTCAACCAATTTCCATATATGGTCCTTATCTTTTAAGTCATTTCAATATATGACATTAAAATTATAGGTTTATTCCAATTAAATACATTACTACATATAATAAGTATTGAACCCAAACTAACCCGACTCGAGAAACTCGAACCCAAGAAAATACTAACCCGAACCTGAACCGAAGTAATTCGGGTTGGTTCTTGGGTCCGAATTCTAGGTTTTGGGTCAACCCGAAAAGTTTATCTTTTAAGTCATTTCAATATATGGCATTAAAATTATAGGTTTATTCCAATTAAATCCATTACTACATATAATAAGTATTCTTCATATGGATTGACAAGAGACGATTAGTGAATTTTGAAGTGTTAATTAAAGTGCTTATTATGGTTTATATTCAAAATAATAAACAATAAACATTCGATTCATAATATGTTTATTGAAAACAATCGACTTGGACTAAACCCTGATAACGTCAGCGGCTAAGGCTTAGCCTTTAATACCTAAAAAATACATATGATTTTAAAACTAAAAGTTTTCGGGTTGACCCAAAACCTAGAATTCGGACCCAAGAACCAACCCGAATTACTTCGGTTCAGGTTCGGGTTAGTATTTTCTTGGGTTCGAGTTTCTCGAGTCGGGTTAGTTTGGGTTTAGGTACGGGTTTTCTTGGGTTGGGTTTCATGTTACGGGTAAAAGTGACAACCCTACTTTCAACGATTATAAATAAGAATCACTACATTCACTTTATGTAACTTTAAATCTTCTAATATTCTTCTAACTGAGAATAATCACTATTATTTGAACATGGTTTTAATGTTAGTATGTATTATTCGTTTTCCTTGCAATTACGTTCGTATAAAATAAACAAATCATTTTGTTATATTTAAATTTTTGGTTTTTATGTTTGATTATACAACTTTTTGTTGTAAAATATAAAGTCAATTAAAAAATTTTCATACACATAATATTAATGACAACAAATTTATCATGATTAATCAATTTTAAATTGTAAATATTCTAAGGATGATTATATCATCAAAGTTCAGGTATATGGTTTTTGGGATAATCATATTAATTGATTAAAAGCTATGATATTTTATGTGTATGATTATTTATTTTATTAGTATCATGGATATATATTATCATTTATCTAGAGTTGGTATGTATTTGGAGAACTTTTTTTTGTCACACGGACAACTATATATGGCTATATCAAGAGTTATAAGCATGTCTATATGTTACTTTATTAAGAGTTACAAGCAGACATGAACTAAATATTTGATTTTGATAAAAAATGTATATCTGCTAATACAGTCACAAATGTAGTGTAAAAGGAAGTTTTCACTATTTGTAACATATATGTGTAATCTTAGTTATGTAATTTCTGTAATTTTAATTTAATTGTAATTGTATTAACAATATATGATCAATTTGTTGATTGTATTTCACTTAATGGTCAAAGTTTAAAATTTTCAACAATTACCCGTGTAATACACGAGGCTCAAACTAGTATAGATATAACCTAAAATAAAACAAATCGTTATACGGCGATGACAACAATGACAGTATTCAAAATGGACCACGTAGTCTGGTTTAAATGCTTACTACTACAATAATATTTACTAGCAACGTCTAAAACGATATTTCAAATGCCAAAATCGTAGTTCATCCATCCAACCTCACATCAAGTTCCTTGCCCGTGTGTTATGAGGCACATAGAAAAGATTCAATCGAACAATGAGACCAAGAAATCATTTCCTGTCTCCCTTGGGCCCTCGTTTTCTAAATTTGTGCATTAAAAGGACAGTTGGGAAATTATTGAAGGCAATATTTGTATTTATGACTCTTCCATATTTGTATACATCAACTGATAGCCGGTGAGCTTTTTATGTCATCCGATGCTGCAAATCACGGGTGAGCACTTGATCTTTGGCCCTTTCTTTAATGTAAAAATCACGGGTGAGTTATTAATTTTAGGTCTAGTACACTCAAATCCTTAAACTCTTTATTATCTAAGACTCCTACAATTGTAGTAAAAAGTTTTGAGGACATATCAAAATGAAAACCTTAGGTGTGCTTTTAAATAACCTTAAGAAAAGACAAGTCTATTGAGAGTTCAAACGTCAAAACTCCAAGAAGGCAAGAATCCGTAATGGAATTCTATAAAATAGTGTAGCTAAGAATCAATAATTAGTTCATTGTATCAAGTTAGTGTACAAGTGTGCGAAGAACTAGCGTACACGCTATAATAACTGAAATAACAAAATGTTCATTTCTTTTTGTTAACTTTTTATATTTTAGTATGTAATAAATTATTAAATAAAATGCAATACTCATTCGCCTTCAACAATTTTAAAAACAAAAACAAAATGGGAGCAAATGCCATTTATTCAAGCTATGCATAGCATAGCACTATAGCAGCATAACAGATATATTTCATTATTCGATATAACTCATTACATCAGCGTCAACTTACTATTTTGTTTATCATTCAATCTCATTACTCAGTATATGTTTGAGTGATGAGAGAGGTCATCCCACCCCTAACCATATTTCACCCTCTTTCTTCTTCAAGAAGCGTCATATCAATTTTCACAATTCCACCCCAATTCATCTTTCAATTGCGGAAATGGTTGAAATGGTTTGTGTATATATAATAGTTTAGTTAGTTATGTGTTTTTTAGGATTTCGCAAAAGTAATTGAGATTACACCAGAGTTTTTAGGATTTCATGACACGTTTGAAGACATCTTTGTATAATAAATACCAAAAAAATAATATTGTAAAAGATAAAATAACGTAAAGTTTTGATGGGAAAAATAATAGTTTTCAAACATATTGAAAAGCCTCATTTCTAGTTGACAAATATTGTAAATTAGTTTCGTAGTAATTTATTATGAAAGAAAATTAACACACACTTCTTACTCCCTCGGCCCCCTCTGCTACCCTTAGCTTAATACAAATTTCAAAAGTTCTTTTAATGTTCAACCCAACTAGAATACAATACAGACTATCCTATTTGAAGACATCTTTGTATAATAAATACGATAAAAAAAATTGTATAATAATATAATATATAGTCTTGATTGGAAAAATAATAGTTTTCAAACATATTGAAAAGCCTCATTTCTTGTTGGCAAATTATTGTAAATTATTGTAGGTTCGTAGCAATTTATTTTGAAAGAAAATTAACACACTTATTATAACTAAGTCGCCCAATAATTAAATGTCGTCCTATAGTTTTGAGAAATACTTCTAGCAGCTCACACATTTCTAATGCCCGTTTTATGTTATTTGTAAGGATGGGTTGAACATAAAAGAACTATAGGATGATTAAGCTATAGTTAAGGGATTTTTTTGATAGTTTTTGATAGTATGATTAAACTATTATATATACACAAACCATTTCAACCATTCCCGTTTTATGTTATTTGGAGGTGTGTGTTAGTTTTGATAGTTAAGGGATTTTTTTTTGATATTCGGGACCGAGCACGTGTAGGCTGATTAAGGGATTTTTTTGATAGACTTCTTTCCAAGAAGTGTAGGCGGGATTAAGGGATTCTTTATCTTGAACAATGAGTGTTTCAGATGGTGCAGATAAGGAACCATCCACATGTGAGAGAAGATGTTGATAGGAGAGGAGAGGGGTGATTTGATTTTTCCACAAAAGATAATTTGTGGATGAAAGCTTGATGGGTAACATATGAAGAAGAGTATGAAGAGGAAGTGAGGAAACATCATCGGTGGTAGCCATGAGCAGACGAAGGAGAGGCAAGATTAGGGTTTGAAAAGGAGAATTAGTATACTAGCTGATACCATGTAAGGATGATATTTCTCATTAATCTGGTAGAATAATCAATTACATAATATATACACACAAGTCTCCTAACAAAATGGAGAAGTCAAAAGACTAAAATAAGTTTGTTATAACAATACAATCTAATCCATATTTGAAATCTTATAGTTTAATATTATTAATATAAATTTAAATATAAGCATAATCAGATTTTAATAATTAAATTATGGCAAATTGGTTAATGATAACACGTACTTACAATTTGGCAAATTCACTAACTTCCATTTCAATTGCATAGAACAATCTCACCCACTCCTATATTTTTTTCAAGTGTTTCTATTTCGTTTCAAACATTCAAAAACCCATGTTTGTTACTTATAAGATTTACATATCTCACTCACTACGAAAGACTTTACAATTTTATGCTTATAATTAAGTTTCACCAACCATACAATAACAACTCTACTAGTTTGAGATTTATGACTATATACTCCAAGAATACATGCTCAGAAGATGCAGGGCAGGGGAATGATACGCTGACCATCATATCATACACCAGTTGTTCCAACGTTTTGTTATTACCAAAAGTCGCTAATCAATAAAATTGAATACCAAACACAAACTAAATATAAAATTGCATTAAGTAAATAGTTTACAAAGGAGAAACGTACTTGAATTGCAGAATATATTTATGAAACTTAGCATATTGAGGCCTGCGAGCAATGTCCTAAAACATAAATTTCCGATGTACGGATCTGTTTTGAGGATACAACAATCAACCAAGATGATGACATTGATTCTGACGAAAATCTCTATGTTCCTTCTCCAACGAATTTGTAAGATAGTGTTGTGTGTCTTTTTTTCTTCATATCAGTGATTCTTATATAGGAACTTGAATCATAAAAACCGTAAAATAAACGTCAAACAATTAATTCAGTTATCAAAAATATAACTGATTTCGTAATTAAAAAATTAAAAACGAGTTTTAATTAGTCAAGAAGAGCCCAAGAGCCCTATCTTTAACCCATTAAATATTCATACACACATAAAGCCCATCCATCTTAGCCCAATATGTTCTCAAATTGAGAGTTTACTTGAACTAATTGTTATAAACACACACTCTTTCTTTCTTACTTACGATGTGGGATAAGACCCATATCAACAAAGTTCCAACAATACCCCACATTTTCTTATTAAAACACCAATAATAACCCACATTTGAATAGAAAATAAGAGAACTTTGATATTCAAATTAAGAAAGTAAGATAGGACATACATCTGAATATGTGTTGTTTAACTTGAACCTTTCATAGTGAACACTACTTGGATCTACTTTGTGGGTAGTGAACTAAAAGTGTTGAACTAACCACGTTGTATAGTAGAATGCGACAAGAAGTATCACACGTGTCATATCTAAGCATAGATCATTTATTACCTTTGTGTTCATTTCGGTCGTGATCAATCATTTCTTCATGGGACTTTTAGAGAACTTAGCCATATTAGCTCTCAAAGATGGGACCTCGCATCCATCTCACATAGGTAATGCTAATCTAGAACAATCTGTGTTTGTCTCACTATAAAAGCTATCAGCATTATTAACAGTAAGTATTCAACCCTAAAACGTCAACGGAAAACACAATATAAATATTATATGAATGAGCATACCTTTGTGTTTGTGCTGTTGTGAGTCTTCCCCAACTAGTTTTCCTTTTGAACCTAGACCATGGGACCTCCAATGTTGCTAGGTTAGGTTTCTGCCTGGTGGTGACTCATTGTGTTGGCTTTAAGCCCATTCTCCTCGATGTGAAGAGAACTTTCTCTCTACTAAGGCCTTTTATCAAAGGATCAACTATGTTTTCCTTTGACTTTATATAACTTACGAAAATAATTCCAATTTTGAGCAAGTCTCTAATGGTTATTTGTCTGCGCCTAATATATCTCGACCTACCATTGTATATTTGATTTTGAGATCTAGTGAGAGCAGCCATGCTGTCACGATGTATACGAATGGCAGGGAACTGGTTTAGGTAATAGAGGAATACCTTCTAGGAAGCTTTTGAGCCACTCTGCTTCTTCAGCAGCTTTATCTAAGGCAACAAATTCTGCTTCCATAGTAGAACGAGTATTCACAGTTTGTTTTGATTATTTCCATGATATTGCAGCACCACCTAGGGTAAATACATAACCACTTGTAGATTTACCCTCGGAGGTGTTGGAAATCTAATTTGCATCAAAATATCCTTCAAGAACAACATAATATCTAGAGTAATGCAACTCATAATTCATTGTATGCTTTAGGTATCTAAGCACTCTGACCAATGCATACCAATGATCTTTCCCTGGGTTATGAGAGTATCTACTAAGTCTACTCAAACTTTATGCCAAGTCCGGTCTAGTACAATTCAAAAAATACATTAGACTTCCTAGGACTTGAGTGTATTCTAGTTGTGCTACACTATCACCTTGATTCTTCTTAAGATGATTAGAAGGATCAAATGGGGTAACAACTGGCTTTCCACTATAATGCCCAAACTTTTTGAGTATACTTTCAATATAATGTGATTGTGTAAGGGTATATCCATCCGGATTTCTTTTAACTTTTACCCCAAGGATTACATCTGCTACTCCAATGTCCTTCATGTCAAAAGACGAGTGCAGCATTTTCTTTGTTTAATTTATGATATCTAAAATAGTGCCCAATATAAGCATATCATCCACATATAATCATATGATGACATATGCATTCTTGTATTGTTTGACATAAACGCATTTATCACACTCGTTTATTCTAAATCCGTTTGATAGTAGTGTATTGTCAAACTTCTCATGCCATTCTTTTGGAGCCTGTTTTAATCCGTAGAGTGATCTGATCAATTTACAGACTCTATTTTCTTGACTTTTTATCACAAACCCTTCAGGTTGTTCCATATAGATTTCCTTATCTAGTTCACCATTTAAAAAAGCAGTTTTCACATCCATATGGTGTATTTTTCAGATTGTGGATGGCTGCTATTGCTATCAGTGTTCGTATAGATGTTATTCTTGTTACAGGTGAATAGGTGTCAAAGAAATCTTGACCTTCCTTTTGACGGTACCCTTTAGCTACTAAACGAGCTTTATATTTTGCAATAGTACCATTAGGTCTAGGAATCTTCTTATATATCCATTTGTGCCCAATCGGTTTGTGTCATGGTGGTAAATCTACCAGTTTCGAGGTATTATTTTGCACAATGGAATCCATCTCACTTTTGATTGCTTTCTTCCAATAACGAGCTTCTGCAGAAGACATTGCTTCTTTATATGTATGAGGTTCGTTACTTATTACAAAGGTCATAAAATTAGGTCTAAAGTACTTGGTAATTTTGCCTCGTTTGCTTCTTCTAGGTTCTAAGTTTTCTGCTTGAACCTTGAAGGGATTACTCTCATATGATTGTGAACTTTTGTCAAGAACAGATTCAAGATTTCCATCATCTAAAGGTCTTTTCCTTGAGCTCGATACTTCTTTTCCTTTAATTTTATTAGGGAAAATGTTTTCAAAGAACTCTGCTTCATTTGATTCCATAATCGTGTTATTATGAATGTCATCAATATGTGATTTATACACTAAAAACCTATAAGCTACAGTATTCTTGGCAGGTCCAAGATAGATGCAGTCTAAGGTTTTAGGTCCAAGTTTAATCCTCTTAGGAAGAGGTACTTGTACCTTAGCTAAACAACCCCACACTTTCATCCTTTTGTAAGAGGGTAATTTTTCTTTCCATAGCTGGTAAGGAGATTTGTCACTCCTTTTATGAGAAATTTTGTTAAGTATTGCATTAGTTGCAAGACATGCTTCTCCCAACACATTATTTGGTGCTCCAGAAGTGATCAACATCAAATTAATCATGTTCTTCAATGTTCGATTTTTCCTTTCTACCACTCCATTTTGTTGTGGAGTATAGGGAGTAGTCATTTGATGTATAATACCATGTAAAGAACAAAATTCAGCAAAGCCTTTGGATATATATTCTCCTCCTCGATCCGACCTCAAAGAACTCTGCTTCATTTGATTCCATAATCGTGTTATTATGAATGTCATCAATATGTGATTTATACACTAAAAACCTATAAGCTACACTATTCTTGGCAGGTCCAAGATAGATGCAGTCTAAGGTTTTAGGTCCAAGTTTAATCCTCTTAGGAAGAGGTACTTGTACCTTAGCTAAACAACCCCACACTTTCATCCTTTTGTAAGAGGGTAATTTTTCTTTCCATAGCTGGTAAGGAGATTTGTCACTCCTTTTATGAGAAATTTTGTTAAGTATTGCATTAGTTGCAAGACATGCTTCTCCCAACACATTATTTGGTGCTCCAGAAGTGATCAACATCAAATTAATCATGTTCTTCAATGTTCGATTTTTCCTTTCTACCACTCCATTTTGTTGTGGAGTATAGGGAGTAGTCATTTGATGTATAATACCATGTAAAGAACAAAATTCAGCAAAGCCTTTGGATATATATTCTCCTCCTCGATCCGACCTCAAAGAACTCTGCTTCATTTGATTCCATAATCGTGTTATTATGAATGTCATCAATATGTGATTTATACACTAAAAACCTATAAGCTACACTATTCTTGGCAGGTCCAAGATAGATGCAGTCTAAGGTTTTAGGTCCAAGTTTAATCCTCTTAGGAAGAGGTACTTGTACCTTAGCTAAACAACCCCACACTTTCATCCTTTTGTAAGAGGGTAATTTTTCTTTCCATAGCTGGTAAGGAGATTTGTCACTCCTTTTATGAGAAATTTTGTTAAGTATTGCATTAGTTGCAAGACATGCTTCTCCCAACACATTATTTGGTGCTCCAGAAGTGATCAACATCAAATTAATCATGTTCTTCAATGTTCGATTTTTCCTTTCTACCACTCCATTTTGTTGTGGAGTATAGGGAGTAGTCATTTGATGTATAATACCATGTAAAGAACAAAATTCAGCAAAGCCTTTGGATATATATTCTCCTCCTCGATCCGACCTTAAAATTTTGATCTTTTTCTCTAGTTGGTTTTCAACTTCAGCTTTATAATTCTTAAAAGAATTCAAAGCTTCATCCGTGGTATTTAACATATAAACATAGCAATACGTACTATAATTGTCTATAAAAATTATATAATAATTTTTTCCTCTTCTTGTAGGTGTTGCTTTGAAATTACATAAATCAGAGTGGATTAAACCTAGGATTTCATTAGACTTTTGCACAGATTTGTGAGGGTGTTGAGTAAATTTTGATTCTACACAGACCTCACATTTTCTTGATTTGTCAAATGAGCATTTTGGAAACATTTCAAGTTTTATCATTCTTTGAATGGAACCAAAATTAACATGTCCTAATCAGGAATGCCATAAAAAAAGAACCATTAAGCATGTACATAGAAGTAGGGCTATTGGTGCCCGTTATTGCATTAATATTCACATTGGTTACATCATTGTTTTTTTTATATGTGGAGAACATGGTGCGAGAGTTGCAATATATGTCTTGTTGCTCCGGTATCAATCCACCAATCCACACAGTTGAATATCATGTTGGTTTGAATTGCTGCAACAAACTTATTTGGTGATTCAACCATATTTGTTTGACCAGAAGTACCTCCACTGGAATTTCCACCATTTTTCCCATTGTTCCCTCATTGTTTCCTCCATTATTGCCTCCATGACCCTTCTTGTGTCAACAATCTTTGGCTTTATGTCCAGATTTTCCACAAACATAGCAAGGACCAGAAGATTTTTAAAATTTCTTCTTGTTGTGAACATGGTACTTGCCTTATTTGAGAAAATTATTGGAGCGTGCATACTTCCCTTTCTTGTAGTTGTTTTTCATTGGCTTTGATGTATTTTCTTCGCTCATAATTTTTGCCATTGGTTCCAAGGAATTTGCATCAACCTTCTCATTTAATCGATTATCTTCTTCAACCTGGATTTTCAATATAAGTTGTTCAAAACTCATATCATCGGTTAGATGTTTAAGATATAATTTGAAATTTTCAAGGAAGTTGGAAGTTTTTCTATCATTGTGTCAATAAGAAAGTTAGAGTTTATGCCCATACCTTCAATTTAAAGATCATGTGCAATTATTTGAACTTCTTCCACTTGTTTGAGAACATATTTCATATCCAGCATTCTTAAATTTAGAAATTTTCCAACAACAAATTTCTTGGAACATGCCACTTCAGTTTTGTATTTCTTCTCAAGTGATTCCCATATTTCTCTTGCAGTTGCAAAAGTCAAATATATGTCATACAGGGAATCATCTAAGGAATTTAGAATATAGTTTCTGCAATTATATTCATTCATTTTCCAGGATTCCACTGCCCTCTCATGTTCAGTCATTTGTGCAATGGTGGGTGGTTTCTGTCCTTCTCCATAAGGATATGATGGAGTTTGATCGGTGAGAACATTGGAAACATGAAGAGTTGTTAAATAAAATTAAATCCCCAAACACAAACTAAATATAAAATTGCATTTAGTGAATTGCAGAATATATTTATGAAACTTAACAGATTGAGGCATGCAAGAAGTGTCCTAAAACAGTTCCGATGTACGGATCTGTTTTGAGGATACAACAATCAACCAAGATGATGACCTTGATTATGACGAAAATCTCTATGTTCCTTCTCCAACGAATTTGTAAGATATATTCGTTGTGTAAGAACATGTTGTGTGTCTTTTTGTTCTTCATATTGATGATCCTTATATAGGAACTTGAATCATAAAAACTGTTTTATAACTGTTAAACAGTTAATTCAGTTATCAAAAATATAACCGATTTCGTAATTAAAAAAATTAAAAACGAGTTTTAATTAGTCAAGAAGAGCCCAAGAGCCCTATCTTTGATCCATTAAATTTTCATACACACAAATCCCATCCATCTTAGTCCAATATGTTCTCAACTTGAGAGTTTACTTGAACTAATGGTTATAAACATACACTCTTTATTTCTTACTTACGATGTGGGATAAGACCCATGTCAACAGAGTTCCAACACTTTTCTCATTTTGTCATTTGATTTATTTGTCTCATGTAATCTTATTGTATCTAATCTAATCTAACTATCTATATAATTGTCTACCATAAATCCTACGTCTCACTCTCATATCGCTCCTCACCCCTCTAAAGCCATCGGATTGTTTGATTCCTTGATTTAGCCCGGTTTGACCCGTTTAACCCTTACACGAGTTATAACATCTCAAAAATCTTATAGCCTTCTCTTTTCTGCTTCAATATCGTCCTTCTTCTTCTATTTCTTCTTCTACATCAATCAATCCAGTCGACTCCATCATCTCTGGTACCTCAACGACGAAAAATCCTAAGCCCTGGCTATTTCCCTTTCCTTTCTCCAAGGCTTAATTTTCGCTTCCAATTAAAACATGGGGTCTAATAATAATGAAAGAGCTTGAAAAAAACCGACACAACAATGAGGAGTGGGATATTCGATCTTCAGTCGGCATGGACTGCAATCTCGGTATCACATCTACAACAAAAATTATCTTCCTTTTTCTATTTAGGGTTTCTTTTATGTTTTCAACAATTTGGTTGAAAATGATCATATTCTAACTTATTCTTATTAGTAACAAAGATTAAGAAACTCATAAAAAACTTCGTACAAGTAAAATATATAAACATGAAATTGAACTGCAAACAAGAACAAAACCAAATATTCGACTTGCCCGTTTTATATACATATATATATATATATATATATATATATATATATATATATATATATATATATATATCTAACTATCTATATAATTGCCTACCAAGAAATCCTACGTGTCGCTCTTACATCGCTTCCCACCCCTTTTAAAGCTACCAGATTGCTTGATTTCTGAATGGAGGCTTCTCATTAATTCATTTAATTTCGTGGGTATCATCCTACGGGTTACGGGTTTGATGAACGGGTTATATCACGTAAGGTGAAGTAATCTACCAACCGTCCTTCAATCCAAACTCAACACCTCACAAACCCTAAAATTGCATTCCCTTATCTCAAATGCAAACGGCAATTCCTTCCTGGATAAAGATCTTCAATAACTGAATCCAATCTTCAATTTCTTCTCCAATCCAATCTTCAAAATCACGGCTGCCGTCAAGAAATCACCCCAGATCGGTATTATATCTTAGTGTGGACCCTCTTCTTCAACTGGTTTATTCATGAAATTGGTAATCTTTAAAACTAAAAATAGTTCTAGATTCTTTGTATGTGTTCCTAGCTTAATCCTAGACAGATATAAGATTAATAAGTTATTTTTTTTCTTTATGGTTTTCATAGCTAGACATCGTATACAATTGCCATGTGGATGGTTTGAACCTTGAAGAACACCTGTTACTTAGGGTCCGCTGGATATGAATCGAATGATGGCCAAGGTGAAATCATGTCATCTTCAAGACATGTTCATTAATCTTGCTGATAAAATCGTGTATTTGCTTATATATTGTTTGTTGCTATTATTTGTGTTACTGGTCAAATTTAGATTGTACATGGTCTTTGAAGTTTACTAACAGGTTGAAAAGGGCAATTTGGTCTAAGTTTGACACAAGCATGTCAAATATTAATTTTAGGAAGTTTTGAATTTGCAAAATTGTACAAACTGAAACCGGCCAATTTACGGGTCAGATCTATCTACTAAGATGCTTTTGGTCAAAATTGATTATGATCTTCATATTGTATCCAGGGGAATTTTAGGAGTTGCGGACAATTTCGGGTAATTTTTATTATCTTGTCAAGTTTGTTTAGAGTTACAAATATATTTGCAATTCATTAGTTGGTATCATTAACTGACATTACATATCTTTTATAATTTTAAGATCTTGAATCTTGCATACATCAAGTTAGAAATTGAGTGTAGAGGTTCATATCTTGATAGATAAATTTGCTGAACATGATTTATGATCCCTTGCAGTAGCATACCAGGTTTGTAAAAAGAAAATTTTAAACTGAAAATATCATGCAATGCAAGTTTAACAACATGAGATTCAATTGCCATGGCAGACACAGTAGTGAACATGTAGTCAAATTAAACTAAGTGACCGAAGGTAAAACAGGAAGACTCCTGAACCTAAAAATAGGGTGCATTTGTTGAAGAAAATAACAGTGTAGTTCCATGTGATTTGTTTTTCTGAACCCGCCTAGAAATTTAGACCTAATAGGTTAATCCCTTAGTTTTCTAAAATATTATCTTGAATTTATGGAAACATAGTACTAAAACATCATGGACAGCAAATAAACAAGGTTGTTAATTAAGAGATTCATTAGGAAGGAAAATGTAAACATGCATAATAGATTGATAGCTAACGTGTCACTGAGGTTGATTTTTTACCCTACCATTTTACTTAAACTTATATAAAAGAGTTAACGACTCGACGTCCCCCACCTCTCCACTACACATAATTTTCATTTTGAAGTTATGCTTTTTTTTTTTGAGTTTACACTCATAAAATGCTTTTCGCTTTCATGATTTTAGCTGTCAAGTATCACATTTAAAAAAATATTAAACAAATATCTTTGGTGTATAAACATATATTATGTCTTTGCTTGCACTATAGAAGTTAAGAGAAAATCATTGCTAGAATAATGCTCTAAATTCATCAAACGAACGGTTAGCCAATGCCAAAACCTAATTGAACCTTGCAATGTTGCATAACCACTCTTCATGCTTTGAATATTATGTTTCTTCATATGCCTTTCATATTGAGCCAAATATTACTAAGTCACTTACGGAGAGACATCATTCATTGATGTTTATGATTATATGTGTGTTTGAAATCAATTCAGTGAAGTAAAAATATAGTTAATGTCGTATAAGAAGTTCAAAAAGAAATATAAACTATGAGTGGAGTTTAGCATGCAAATTATACTAAATTAAATGCTCAAAGTCTGATGTGTAGTAGAATCAACTGAAACACTAGATAAGTGTCTATGAATCAATTAATGTATATACTGAGATAAGATCTAATGCTAGATTTTTAGTGTTTTGGTTGCACGGGAAAACGTGTCTTTTTGTATACAACAAACTTGCCGAAGTTTGGTTGTAGAAATCTGGGGTTTAGCACACTCAAGGTGCGCATTAGAGGTGGAATGGCTATTCTATTTGTTGATTATGAGGTAAAGAAATTAAAATTAACTCTTAGTAGAAGATCTCAATTAACAATTGTATTAATTTGTTGGTAACTAAGTGCAGGGTTCTGAGGAGAAACTAAATTCAAGGTTGGACCAAATCAACACCTAACAACCTAAAAACCAAGTCGCATTAAGTTTATACTTTATTCCTCATTATAGTTAATATATCTAAAAAATGGATTGGTCAAATAAAAGTTAATCCATACCTGTAATGTACTGTGACTGGTGAATAATGAGGTTAATTTTAGATGAGTTTAATGATGCTTTCTGGTAAGATTATTAAAATGTGAGCTCTATAATTATGGTAATAGTGATAATATACAAACCCAAATCCATTGATATATGAACACAACCCTTCGGAAACATGATAACGAAATGCTTATCACCAAGAACAGTGGGTTTGACTTCACAATCAATCCCATCCTTAATGCCATACTTTTAGCTCAACTGATTCAGAAGTGCAGGTCTGAGCAGTCTGCCCATGTGTCATCTTCTTTGATGAACTGGATTCTTCAGATCTAGCCGAAGGTGCTTCCGGTGAATCTAGGGAGTTATGGACTTCACGATCAATATCCTTTAAAAGGTGCAATTTCGAAAAAAATACTTGAGAATGGGTCGATTTGGGTAGTGTTTTTGCCTCAAATGGGTAAAAAAATTTTGATAATTTAAAAAGGGAACGGTCTTGAATGGGTTGACATCCAATTTTATATTTTACTAAACATTATACTAACTAACATGTGTTTATATACCGATACCAAAACTCAAAAATTTGGTACCGATTCAGTACCGACGTTACAAGTACCGAATTTGTTCATCCCTATTTATATGTATGTAACCCTGCATATCTTGCAGGTGGATGTAGATATCCTTGTTGTTGCAGGGCTTTGCTTGGGGTGCCGATAGCATGCTATGGTTCATGGATATTCGTTTTGAAAACGATTATGATGAATTTTACAATAATGAACTAATGGTTGCTCAATTTTTAATACTAAGAAAAAGCTCGGACTAGGTATTATTATATCATTTACCTTTCTATAGTTTGGTTCTTGATTTGATTAAAGTGTAACTGGTTGGAAAACTAAAACAAAATCAAATTCAGTTTTACCTTTTAACTTTTAAAAAGTTGTGGAATTAATGGAACCAAACATAATATATATTTGGTTAGAAATACTGAATTTTGTGTTGTACGAGTGTGTATTGTTCATTGTTATTACTTTTTGAAATGACATATGACAAGAAAACAAAATATTTGACTTGCTCATTTGAGAAAGATGTCAAAGTGTACTTAGGCTTGATAAATTCAAATTCATTAATTGAACCAAAGCCCAATGTACATCAAGCCTAAAATTAAAACTCTAACAAAATGTTAGTCGATATTAATCGGTAAATCCATGAGACCATTTGAGGTGATCAATTAAATAACATATATTTTTCGCATCACCAAGAAACTCTGACAAGTCCATATAAACGTAAATAAAACAAACTAACTAAAATTTAACTCTAACTATAAACATAACATACTTGATACATTCATGTAACCTTTAGTTTTAATAAATAAAAAAATCACACAAGAAAAATATATATTTACAATAATAAAAAAAACTAAAAGTAACTCGCGTGACACCACGGGCTAAAAGCTAGTGTATATATATATATAGTATATATATCTATATATATATATATATATCATGAATCTTAAATAGCCCAATAATGTTGGCATACTTTTATTTAGCCAAACCTATACATGTTCTTGAATACATGCATAAAATTGGGTTTGATATATCGAGACATTAAGGTATTGGTTTATGGTATGGTGGTGGATTATTAGAATCGTACTTTAGTTTACTATTTATGTTACCGAGTTAAGTTTTTAAATCTCCTATCTAATTTGCCACTAAAACTAAATAGTTATCTTATTTTTTTCGCAGGTAAAAGATTAATACCCTAAAGATTGCCAATATATGAAACGGAACCAATTGAGCACACCTACAAGTTGGAATTGTTAGAAAATGGCAGCCGTATAGGCGCCCGGAAACATGCTTTATGTTGCTCAATGCCAATGTAAGTGCAATTGACTGCTCAGCCAGCATTATTATTCCTCTTCACATCAAATAACATAAACGTTTTCCTAATATTAACACGTTACACTTAAAATTGCTTTCAGGGAGACACAATCTAAGCAGTTGCGGCTGCAAAGAACACACAACCACTCATCAATTCGCTTGACGACTTGACGTTGGCCAGTGCTACTCAATTCCAAATTATATATGCACTAATAAGAGGTATATGCGAACCGTTGATCATGAAGAATCTATCAAGCTTGCAAGGTATACGTTGGCAGCTCCGAAATAGAACGAAAACAATCCTCTGTATAATTCTAACTTCCTGCCTTGCAAGCTGCTCATTAATCGCAAGAACAATAGTCTGTTTAACAGGTACTAAAGTTGTCTTTCTTTATTTTTAGTTATATACTAGCAGATCATTTACGCCACTAATTAATGGCTTAAACACAAATGTCATATTTGGTTGGGGGCAGCTATGTGTAGCTAGAACGTCTCTGGCTGTTAGCGTTGTGATACTTGACCCAAATCCGTCCAAGTGGGAGACTGTTGGATTTAATGGTCGGTTCGGGTCAAGTCAACGCGACCGACCCGAATATGACCCGGTATGAGTTACACCGGGGGTAACGAAATACAAACCCACTTAAACGTTAACTGGGCCGACATATTCACATAAATAGCATAAGTTGATGGATTAGGCTTTGTTTTAACATTTGGGCTTAAAGCCCAATGGGGTTTAATTGTTCTATAATAGATAAGTATTATTCTAATTATGGGTAACATCTTAAAATAACAAACCCTAGCCCCCATCTTATACTATTCCAGCCGCCGCCATCGGCGGCGCGTTTTTTTCTGGCCGCCGGAAAATCACGACCACCCTTTACCAACCTTAAAACCACCGGAGCTCACCAGTACAACCGAATACATCACCGCAGCTCACTCTTGCTGCTCTGTTGTTCCCGTCTTCTACTGTTGACCACCGGAGAACGCCGCCGCCGCTAGTTCTTGTCGTCGCCGGAGAAGGATTGTGGTTCCGTGAAGGTCACTTGGTTGCCGCAAGCTGCTACAGTTGTCGGATCTAAGCTGTTTCATCTCTTCTGCTGCCACCACACCACTTGCCGGAATCCGTCGCTAGCCGCCGCCGTCGCCGGATATTCTGTTGGTGTTTGATTGTGTCATCGTCTAGTGCATTCGTTAACCCGTCGTTGTCTTCACGGTTTCGATAACCGAGGTATATCGACAAACTAATCTATGGTTGTTTATTATTGTTTAAATCGTACTCGTTAACGTTGTAATCGGATCCGGGTTTTCGGTTTATGGTTCGTGTTAATCGTTTATTTATCCGTTGTGTTTTATAGTTCGTTTATAAGTTTGTATATTAATAATGATTAATACCTATCGAAACGAAATTATAACTAAAACGGGTTTGAATTTACTTGACCGTTTTCGTTCTGACATCACCGTTGAAACACCCACAGTGGTATCAGAGCCGCGGTTACAACGTACGAGTCGATCATGGTTCGTTTAAACCGGATCTACATCTCAAACTTTAAATCGTTTAAAGTTTGTAGATCTTAGATTAGTTTTCGGGTAATTTTAGATTTTGGTCAAAATTTTGTTTATTTTATTTGACCAAGTCAAAACGACCCGAAATTTTATTTATTTTGAATATGTAAATCCGGCCCCGACCTATGTTTGTTTGGTTGTGTTTGATTGTTGAGCTTGTTTTTGGCCATATGGTTGGTTCAAAAGTTGTAAATGGTTATTATTTATTTTTTGGTTTTCTTTTGGCCATAAAAGATGGTTCAAATTTGTAATAGGCGCAAATTGTTGTTAGTTTATAAATTTGTAATAAAGAAGACGCGAAGATAACCGAGGACGAGCTCAAGGATTTCTTGGAGTTAGTGGGAGTTCGGGCAAGATGACGAGATGCACGAAGAAGTCCATCCTTGTGGTTGTTTTGTGTTGTGAACCCCTTGACCCGATCGGTCTCCCTAATTGGCTCTAGCGAGACCGATCACCTTTTGGCCATAAGGATTTACATATTATTGTTATTTGCTATTTGTGGTTGCTTGGATAGTTTATAATAGGATTATAATATCACCGACCTAATACCAAATAAATTTGAAAATAAACATTTTATTAACCAATTATGTTTTTGCAAATTAAAAACGTTTTGATTTCCAAAACTAATAACTTAATAGATTTTCTATTAACTTAAAATGGTTAGTCATATCGCAACAAACTTAGTTTTTTAATAGGTTATCTAAAACTAAGTGTCCTGAGAGATGAAAGGATTCATCTATTCGTCCCTTTAATAAATACAGTAAAATTTGACTTTTACTCTATTTGGTAATTTTTAAAATTAATCCCAATTTTAAAACCAATAGTTTATGCCAATCCTACTCCAAGTCACACTTGAGGCATACTGTGAAATTTCGAGTGTTTGGAGCTACAGCACCGCACTTGTTTTCTAGCCTATCCATCAAGGTGAAAGCACTTCGTTGACACATCCGGCCCTTTCACAGTTACGGTACTAGGACAACTATTACTTTACTCTCCTGTTACGTGCTAAAGTTGTCTGGAGACCTTAAAGTGGGCAAAGATGAGGCTAAACGTATCTATACAGACAATCGTTGTCTCTATAGGCCTCATAACCGAGAGTTGTGCTCTATTCACAATTGGCAATCGTTATCAGTCTGCCTAACCACTTATTAATGTTGTGTGCTACAGCTGCCTTTAATAACTGGAAGCCAGATTCTCATACCTCCTAATTAATTAATGTTATTGGGTCATTAATATTAGGACTACAACGTCGAAACTACTAATTAAATTTACTTTTGCTTAATTACATCAGATGCCGTCAAACGAAATCTCACCCTACGCCCTTAAGACTATCCTTGAGAAGGATAAACTGAACGGTACCAACTTTATCGAATGGCACCCGCAACTTAAGACTTGTTCTCCCATGGCAAAGCGCCTGTATGTTCTCGATGGACCTGTTCCAACCGAGCCTGAAAACAACACAGCCGCTGCACGAAAAGTTCTTGACAAGCATAGGATGACTCGGCTGAGGTCTCCTGTATTATGCTAGCCACCATGACTTCTGAGCATGTTAAAGGCTTGGAAGACTTTGGTGCCTCTGAGATGCTTGAGCAACTCAAGGGCATGTTTCAGAAACAAGCCCGTCAAGAACGTTTCGACACCATGAAACAACTCATTAGTTGCAAGATGGCAGAAGGGTCTCCCGTCAGTACGCATGTTCTTAAGATGAAGGGGCACATCGATCAGCTCAAGAAACTTGATTATCCCATGCCTGATGAGATGCATCTGATTTCATTCTCAACTCTCTCCCCAACTCATACGACCAGTTCGTAATGAATTTCAACATGAATGGTTGGGTGAAGACAGTGTCGGAGCTTCATAACATGCTCAAGACGGCTGAGATGAACATTCCTTCTAGGACCAATCAAGTTCTGATGATTCGATCTGCTGATGTCAAGAAGCCCAAAACCAAAGAATCGGGGTTTTAAGAGAAAAGGCAAGAAGAAAGTTACTGTTGCTGCCAAGGTTGCCACCAACACTAACAAGAAGGTTGCAAAGCCCACCGCCGCCGCCCCTTAGAAGAGCGCCAGTGCTACAAATGCAACCAGATGGGGCACTGGATGCGTAACTGCCACGAATACCAAGCTGAGATCAAGAAGAAGAGAGCCAATGGTGAAGGCTCTTCTCGAGGTATTTCCATATACGTTATTGAACTTTTCACTGTCTCTAGCAACACATGGGTATTTGATACCGGATGTGGTTACCACATCGTTACATGTCTTGTAGGAGCCTGAGAAGTGGAGGAAACTGAATAAAGACAGCATGGAACTCATCGTTGGTGATGGGAAGAGAGTACCAGTTCTGGAAACTGGAGTATTTCATTTTACTTGTCCATCTGGCCTAGTTTTTCCTTTGAATAATTGTCTGTATGCTCCTGGCTTGACCAGAAACATCATTTCAGTTTCGTTGATGTTTGAACAAGGATTTAAGTATGTTCTTAATGGCATGACTATTTCTGCTTACTTGAATTGATACTCTTTTATTTTGAGGCTAAACCTCGAAATGGTATTTATGAGATTGATGTTCAACCTGACAATAACGTAT